>NC_048228.1:287052-321139 GCF_002007445.2 Ailuropoda melanoleuca
GGGGCGGGGGAGGGATTGGGGGAGGGGCTGGGGATCTGTCCTACTGGAGGGGAAATGAGCTCCCCACAGCCTCCTACTCGGCCCTCAAGGGGCTGCCTCCGTCACAGGGAAGCCCACCAGCTCCAGGGCTCTGGCATATCACCCTGTGTCCCTCATTGGTCAGGACCCTCCTGCAGCCCACAACCCACAAGACCCCTACTGCCTGACTCTGCGATCTCCAGGAAAGGGTCTGGATCCCCATGGAAAGGAGGACTGGCTCACACCCAAGACTGGTCCTCAGAGGCTGCCCCTGGGGCTGCCCTCACCTTGCCTGGGCACAGCCCCTTTCTGGGACTTCAGAGCACCTGGGTTCCACACTTCCCTCTTCCTCCCGTGGCCCCTCACTTATCCACAGGCCCCGCGCTGCAGATGCCCAGAGGATCTGGGCTGTGGGTGAGGGGCACATGGCCATGGCAGGAGAGCCCCGAAGGACGCGCTGAGCCAGCACCGCCCTCCCCTGACCAGTCCATGCATGGCTTCAGGTGTTCCCATTCCTCGTGGGTCCAGCACTGAGGTTGCAGGGAGATTCAGGGCCTCTGATGTGTCCAGGCCCCTGCTACCACTAAGTGTCCAGATCCAGCCATAATCCCCTCTCCCCTGTTCCACCAGCCACTCACACCCGTCCCAGTCCAGGTCCCAGGGTCCAGGCAGACCAACCCTGCCCCCCCCCCCCCCGCCAGTCCATGCATGGCTTCAGGTGTTCCCATTCCTCGTGGGTCCAGCACTGAGGTTGCAGGGAGATTCAGGGCCTCTGATGTGTCCAGGCCCCTGCTACCACTAAGTGTCCAGATCCAGCCATAATCCCCTCTCCCCTGTTCCACCAGCCACTCACACCCGTCCCAGTCCAGGTCCCAGGGTCCAGGCAGACCAACCCTGCCCCCCCCCCCCAGCTTGCACACTTCTTCCTCATTTGCTTCCTCTCACGCACTCTGCCCTCACCTCAGCAGATGATTACCGCCAAGTCACAGATGCCCTCCTCCTGACCCCGCTGGGTCAGGGGCTGCTGGAGCCCATTCTCTGCTCTGCCTTGGAGTGCTGGTGGGACCTGGGATCAACAGGGTCTGCTGTCCAGCCCCTGCTCTGCAGGGACTGTCCCTCCATTCCCAGGGAAGCAAAAGCTACTGTACCACTAGAGGGCGCTGTGCACCGCTGTGTCTCAGGCTGGGGAGCAAAGGAAAGCCCCACAGGCCTGGGGCCAGGGACTGACCTATCCAGTCACTCACAGACCACCCGCCTGACCCCTGCCACCCCAACGCACTTTGTTGCACCCCTGCATCATCTTGCTGCTGTGGCTTAGGATATGGGGTCCCCGGACAATTGCCAAGAAGCACACACTTATCACCATGTGCCTGGGGTCCAGGAACCCTAAGTCCCCTCCCAGCACATCTGGTGGTCAATCCCTGAGACTGGCCAAGCTCAGCCATTGCCTGCTGTGTGGCTGGGCCTGTTGGTTCTGTGCTCAAAAGGCCCGGGAGGGAGGAAGACCAGCCTCCATGGGGGGTGGGGTGCCTCCTGGGCAAGCTGAGTGCACCCAGGTCTTTGTAACATACACACCTGTGGGTATGGGATCAGCACCATGTTCCCTGCAAGCATCCAGGCCACTCCACATTTCCTGATACCCCCTGGGGCATCTGTACCCCACGTCCCAGCTCACAGGCCTCTCCCACCCCTTCCTGACATCCCATCTGCCCTGCAAGCCCTGCCCACCAGGCCGCTGCCCTGCACACTGTCTCGTGATTCCGATGGCGCTGTCCCAGAGCGTTCCAGCTCCCCTTTTCCACCACAGTGCCAACATGGCCTTGCGGAGTGACCCGAGGCCTCAGTGACAGGCTGGCTTTCCCTGCTGAGTGGGAGCAATGTGAAGGGGAGTTACGTTGGTGGAACGGCCTGCACTGTCCTAACTGAGCCCCCTCCTGGGACTCCCCCAAAGGCCTGTGTGTTGCTCTTGGGTCCCTGGCACCCCGTCGAGAGCCCAAATGTCAATAAAGTTTTCCAAGAACCACCTCTGCTTGCCCAAACCCCCAAAGGTGACGGCCACACCCCTGCCCCCATGCGGACCCTCCCCTGGCCCCACCTAGCTCACATTGGGCCCTGAAGAGCCCTTGCCAAACCAGAACCGTAAGGACCGCCAGGGGGAGGGAGGCCAGAGATGGAGTTTGGGGTGCTGTGGGCTCTGGGGCACCTGAACATCCGGAGGTACGAGGCGGATCCCAGTACCCAGACGACGTGGTGGCAGCAGGCACAGAAGAAGGGGCCGGGACCCCGGCAGGGGCTCGAGGACCTGCCTCAGCAGCAGGGGAGGGATGGCTTCTCGAGCGCCTGGGATGGGGCTGACAGCACTGCGGCTGGAGCTTGTCATTGGAGCTGAGTACGGGCTCCTGAAAGCTGAGTGTCTATCTCTCCCTCACACCCTACCTCCCCCCACACTCCCTCCCTCTCCTCTCCTCTCCCTCTCTCCCCCTCCAGGGGTGAGTCCTGGGGTCCTGCTGGTGGGTGGGGAACTCAAGCTGTGCCTTCTGCTCTCACCCAGGCACCCCCACCATCCCTGCCGCCTCCATCTGGAGGACCACCCAGCACAGGCCCTCCCACTGGCACCCACTGGGGCTTCTTTCAGTCCCTGGCAGACACCACGTGGGGTCTGCTGACCACCTTCCAGCATCCATGGGTCTGTTGCAGCCAAAGATCCCACGGAGCCCCGAGGACTCCGAGGACATCCCCCCATACCACCCCCCACCCCAGAGCCTGTCTCCTGTGGAGTGCGTGTCTGAGAAAGGGGTCTGGAGCAGCCCCGGCCTGAATCAGCATCTCTGGAAAGCACCTCAACTCCCAGAGGTTCTTGGAAACATAAGCCAGGTGGGGGTGGAGGTGGCCGTGTCTCTGCCCCAGCACCGCCACTTACTGAAACACAGGGGTAGTGCCTCCCGGAGCCAGTCCTTTTCTGACCTCAGAGCTCAGCTCCACTGGAGGAAGAGTGGCTTGCTCCTGAGCGTTCAGGAAACCACGAGGTGGGGGGCAGGGTGGTGGCCCCACGTCCTGGTCAAAGCCCTTGCGTGACGGCCTGGCATCAGGGACGTATTTTATCAAGGGCCGCCCATCCCAGCAGCTGGGGGTGGCCGGGGACCACCTGCCTCTGGACAGCTCCCTGCAGCTGCCCTAGGACTGCGGCTGAGAGGGGCCAGTGTCCAGTTCTGTCTCAGATGGGTCTCCACCCCTCTGTCCTGCCGAGGGAGTCCCACACTGGCTGAGTCCAGATCTCAGTAAAGGGAGAGGCAGGGGCCTTTTCCAACAAGGTGAGGGGAGGGGACTGGATGGAGAGCTGCTGTGGCTCTTCTGAGAACCAAGGGCAGCCTTCAGACCCTTATCTGTGGTTGAACAGACACCACAGACTCCTACCCAGGGAGAGCAGCTGCGGTTTTCCGGAACAGCTAGAGAACCTGTCCTGTGGGGTGGGGGTTTTCACGGGAAGGAGTGTGGGGCCTGGAGCTGGCCTGTGCAGTCTCGTGGTGGTCTCTCTCAGGGCTCAGTGACCCAGGAGGTCAGGTGGCCGACCAGGCTCTGCGGGTGGCACATACCTGCCCCCACCCTAGGAAGCTGGGCTGAGTAGGAGGGGGACAGGATCCTCTCGACGGCCCCTTACCTCAGCACTAGCCCCCACCCTTTCCCCACACTGCCCTGGGCACTGCCCCCCACGTTGCCCATCACGGCTCTGTCCCCCAGAACTTGGATTCGCTCAGGCCTCACCTACCCCTGGTGGTAGCCTCTGCCCACCCATGCCCTGGGGTCTCTACCTGCCTCTCCAGCCCCTTTGCCCCCAGGGCCCTGCACAGACCCTTTTTACCAAAGAGTTGTCCTGTAAATCATGGAGACCAAGCCCTTCCACATGCTACCGCCCTGTTCCGTGTTTTCAGAACTGGGGTGCCTCAGAGCCAGGCCAAGCTTGCAAATCATGGGGTTCTGGGGGCTCCGAGGAGGGAGGGGAGCAGGAGGGGACAGATGGAGCCGAGATGAGGGATAGGGGGCATCGCTGTGAGGGGCAGTGGGGGAGGGGTAGAGAGAAGGGGGCCGATCCAGCATCCACATGGGTTCCCCTGAGTCCTCCCAAAACCCTGAGATCTTCAGGGCCAGACCCCTTCTGCCCAGCCCACCAAGCCGGGCCTCCCTCTCTACCCTCTTTTGCTGCTGCCTGAATCCAGCCTCCACCCCATTCTCCACCTGAGCCTTGGAATCTCCCACCCTGCTCCGTGACGCCCCTGTGCTGACATCAGGGCTCTGTCACCCCACATGGGGCCCCCCCATGGGGAGTTTCCATGCTGAGTCAGCCGACAGAGCAGTCCCGCAGGACTCGGATGTGTGCAGGCCAGGGTGGTTTCTCAGGGAGATCTGTGACTGCAGACGACCTGACCCCCCCACCACCACCACCGGGACAGCTGAGCCAGGGTTGGGGAGCCCTTTGCCCCAGGGCAGCCTGAGGCAGCACCTGTGGAGGGTCCAGGACAGCGTGAGCATCCCATGTGCCCCGCCCATCAAGCGACCCAGGTGACAAGAGCAAGCCCAGAAGAGCGCTGGCTTCCCAAAGCAGGGGCGCAAGGGGTTGGCAGCCAGGAGACCCGGCCTGGAGACAGAAGAGGGGCCGGGGATGTGGCCAGCAGATTCCAGAGAAGTCTGCTGGGGGCTCTCCCAGAACACAGCCCGCTGGCCTGGCCAGCACGGTATCTCCCACTGTCCCCTGACAATCCAGCCAGTCGGCCTGTGTTTTCTCATTTATTAGCTAGTTTACCTGGACCCTCACCTGGAACTTGGGCTCTGTGGGAGTGCCCAGAGCCTAGGATCCAGCCGGACAGAGAGGATGAGTGCTTCCCATGTGAGTAAAATCATGAAGGAGTTGTCAACATCCCTCCTTCCAGGGGCGAAGTGGCTGCACTAAGCCGAGGTGGGGTGGGGGTGGGGGTGAAGCCCCTGGACGTGATAAGTGCAGATCTCTCCACCATGTCCTTGCTGCTCATCGGGACTGAGTGGAGGTGAGGGCCCATGAGTCAAGGGCTCTCCTGGGCGGCATGCGGGGGGCGAGGCGTGGGGGAGCTGGAGCACGGGGACTGTGGGCAGGCGTCCAGATGTGCTGGGACCTGACGGGCCTGCTGTTGAGACCAGCCTCCACACCCTGGACACCCGTGCCAAGGAGTCCTTATCAAACTCTCCAGGTGCCAGCCCTGCCAGGAGGCTGGGAGAATACTGCTCACCTCCAGTGGGCGGGAGCCTAGAACCACGCCCCAAGGGAGAGGGGTCTTGGGAGGTGGTGGAGGGAAGCAAGCAGCAGGGCTTGCAGGGAGGGTGGGGGCTGAAGGCAGGCCACGCAGAGGCTGTCCTCCCGACCAGGAAGAGTTGTGTGTAGAAACTGACCTCGCCCTGGACTTGGGGCCAGAATGACACAAGGACAGGCACCCCCAGGAGCCAGCAGGCTGTGTGACCAGCACAGAACCCAGAGTCCGGAGCAGCAGTGGTCCGGAGACTGAACACAGAATCCAACTGTCCCAGCGGGCCAAGCAGACTGCCAGGGGAGGGGTTTCAGACAGGGCAGCAAAAAGGCACACAGGACCAATGTCCATCATGGTGCCCTTCCACCAGGAAGCCTTCCAAGTCCCATGGTCCCTGCTAAGTGCTTGTGCCCAGAACTAGAATAGCCGTGATTTCTGCCCCACCCCCCGCCCCGCCTAGTCTGGACCCTAGGCTGTGGGTCCTGGTGGGGGAGGCCTTGTCTCCCTGTCCTCCCCCCAACCAGAACACGTCCACTCAGGTCACTGGACAAGGGTTTATTGAGCGCTCTCTGCAGCCAAGTCCTGCGCTGGGCACAGCCTCCCGTCCTGGGGGCTAGGGGCCCACAGACACCCACCCCCAACATGGCCAGCAAGGGAGGGAAGCAACCATGGCTGTGGCTGCATTTCCCGTGGGGTCTGGCCACAGCTGCTGCCTCTTCTGCATGGTCTTGGAGACTGGTCACTGTCACCATCCCCCCACCCACTTCCACCATCGAGGGGAGCGGGGCCGGGCCCAGAGCTGGGGCCCCACAGCAGGGTGCAGGGCCCTTGCTCCCGAGGGTCAGCCCTGGGACACTTGCTGGGAGAGTCTGGCTCTGTGTCTGCTGTGGCAGAGGACAGCCAGACCTCACACCCACAGGTCCCTCGGCTGGCCCTTGTCCTCTGACCGCTGCTCCCCCCGCTCTTCCTCAGGGAACTGGCAGCTACAGGCATCCTCGGCTGCCGGCCGTGCCTCCAGGAGCAGCTGGGTCTCTGCAAAGGGGCTTCAGTCAGTGGGCAGGCCGAGGGCCCACCTCTCCCACCCCGGGGACACAACTGACCTGGGGGCCACGCGCGTTGCCTCCTCAGCTGCCAGATGTGCAGGGCAAGCTGGGCTGCGGTCAGGACCAGGATGCAGGCGGCCACGGTGAGGAGGACGATGGTCAGCAGGTCATGCGGCTTAGCGAGCGGCAGCCCCAGGCTACACACGGCATTGTGCGTCTTGTTCCCGGGGAACATGGTGGGATACCCAAACTGGGAGCAGCTGGGACACACGGACGCAGAGCCCTCAGTCAGCCCTCGGCCACCCGAGCAAACCACCGCGTGGCTGCTGTCCTCTGAGTTGCGTGTGGGTCACCGCACCAAGAAGGACAGGAGGGGCCCCTCCCCCAGGAACTAGCCGGCCACCTGAAGGTCCCACCAGGACTCACTCTGACCAGGGTTTGCAGCGACCCTCTTGGCCTCCAGAGAAGGTCCCTGTGGCACAGTCGACACACTCAAAGCCGAAATTGAAATTCCCTGGAGACAGACAGACAGCCGGGGTTTGCGGGGGTAGAAGAGATGGGATCCATCTGGGGCCTGGGTCCACAGCAGAATGACTCCCACACACCTTTCCATTGGACAGAGGTCTCTGATGCCTGCAAGACGGGAACCTTGGCAAAAATCAGTGCCCAGGTGTGCCCCATTCCAGGGCAGGCATCTGGGGGCAGGCAGACCGGAGGGGACCCGAAGGCTGTGACCCTGAGCTGAGTGGAGGTCCCTGGGGGATCTGGGAGAGGAGAGCTGTGTGGCACATGGCCAGAGGGGAGTACAGGGGCCTAAGGCTGGAGGGTAAGGAAGCCCAGATAGGGTGGAAGTAGAAACCAGGCAAGAATCAGGCCAGGCCTTATGCTTGGTCCAGTAGCCTGGAGAGCAAGAGGCCAGTGAGGGTCCCAGGGACAGGAGGTGAGGCTTGTGCCCCAGCTGACCCTAGACCCTGCCCTACCCTTCCTCACAACACCCCTCGGTCTACACTATGCCCCTCCCATCAGGTAAACGGGCCCCAAGAGGATTTGAGCTGCTCCTTCCAGGAAAAGGTTGATCCCCAGACAGGGCAACAGGGGACAGGCCTAGCTTCCTCAGGACCGTCCCCGTGCAGATGCTCAGGGTACATGGAGTACTGGGGCATCGGCAAAGCCAGGGCCTGAGGGCTAGACAGCCCCTGGACGCCCCTACTACTCCCCACAGCCGGCCCTGAGGAGTACCCTTGAGCTGGAAAGAGGAACCCAGGCTAAGAGAGGGAAGGACTCCCCAAAGCTGCTCGGGTGCGAGGACTCCCGTCTGGGCTATGGCAATAAGCAGCAAACGGCCCCACCCACCCGGCTTCGCAGGACCCGAGACGCCCGTGCCTGCCTGCCCAGAGGACATGTCTGTACCCTCCACACACACGCACGTCCTTCCACACGCTCACGGCACCCGCAACACACCCGCTCCCGTGAGCTCTGGCTCGGCCCTGGCCAAGCCCACCGCCCGCTCAGGCCGCAGCTGCCAGTGACTTACCATGAGGCCGCACCTCCTGGCCGGGCGGGCAAGTGTGGTGCTTGCAGGTCTTGCACTGGGGGTCACCACAGTGGAACCCTGGCTCAACACACATGCAGTCCTCCTCAGGACAAACCTCAGCTGAGCAAGAGAAAAGCCAGCGCTCTCAGCAGCTGGGCCAAGCCCCTCCCACCTCAGGGCTCCCCACCCCCCGCCCCAGGACCTCCAGAGGGAATGGGGTGATATAGGGAAGGGCAGTCCATACCCCCACCCTCAGGCAGGCCCAGGGGGCAGAGGGCACCTGTCTGAGAGCCAGGACCCCAGTGGGGTCCAGCTGTCTCCCCACCCCAGCCACCGAGCTCCTCCACCCATGTGGCCCGGCTGTGTCCCCCACTGCCCTGAAGCTGCTCCCACCCAAGATGGTTGTGACTCTTGGCATGTGACCACAACATGTCCCTGCTGGACAAGGGGCCACCTGGGGGACCTACTCCCCTCTCCCCTTTTCCTCCTGCCTGTCCCTGCCTGCCACACAGAGACTTAGGACCCTCATAGACCGCCCCTTCCAACCCTCAGGCTCCAGCAGGGTGACACTCTGGGCTGTTTTCCCGCAATATGTGTCCCCAAGCTGGCACATGCCCCTTGCGCCTCACCCATAGAGGCAGGTCCGAGGTGGGGGTGGGGCAGAAAGTGGCCCAGGTGACGGCCAAGGGCTCACTATCCACTCCGTAAGAGCTGGGACAGCCTTCCTCCACCTTGGGACCCAAGACCCGCCTTGGGGAAGGTTCTCACACCCCTAGCCCCTGACTCCCCCTTTGGGCCACGGGCCCGAGCTGAGCTCCTCTCTGCCGCACGCCCCCTCACCCATTCCCCTGGGAAGGTGGGCTCTGGACCCAGGAGGTCTGCCCCCCGCCCGTCGAGGCCGGGTCTGAGCGCAGGGAGAGGGCGCGGCGCTGCTGCCCTCCGAGACAGGCTCCCCGCGCGCGCCTTACCCGGGGCGCACAGGCGACAGCAGCGCGCGTCCGTCCCGGTTCCACGCAGAAGGCGGCCGGGGCCGCAACTCGGACCCCCGGCGGGGCGCTGGCCCAGGCCCACCGCGCAGAGCAGCGTGACGCCGCACAGGGCCACGCGCGCGCCCCTCGCCTCCATGGCACCCATGGCCGGACCGAGCTGGGAGATTTGAGGGGACGGCCCTGCCACGCCCCCATCCGGGCACGCCCAGACCCCGCCCCGCAGGCTGACTCCGGGAGGGGACAGTTGTTGCCATCCGCACCGGCTGTGACACCCGGCAGCTCGCAGTTCCAGGGGCGGGCAGAACACCGGGGACCCGGGGGCGGCGAAACCACTCCGTGTGACTACCGTGGTGACGACGCGTCGTTAGCGTTTTGTCCCAACCACAGAGCGCACAGCCGCGCGGGACCCCGCTGCAGACCATGCGCCCTGGGCCAAGCCCAGCGTCCGCTGTCACAAACGGCCCCTGGGGGAGGGCGACGGCGGGGGCGGGGCACGCGGGAAGCCTCTGCAGCTCCCCACGAGTCTGATGCAGCCCAAAGCTGCTCTAAATAATAAACTATTCTTTTAAGGGGCTCCTGGGTGGCGCAGTCGTTAGGCGTCTGCCTTCGGCCCGGGGTGTGGTCCCGGGGTCCTGGGATCGAGCCCCACATCAGGCTCCTTCGCTATGAGCCTGCTTCTTCCTCTCCCACTCCCCCTGCTTGTGTTCCCTCTCTTGCTGGCTGTCTCCCTCTGTGTCAAATAAATAAATAAACTCTTTAAAATATATATATATATATATTCTTTTAAGTCGGCTGAGCGCAGCTGTATCTCGGGGAGGCGGTCTCCGCAGGCTGCGGAGTGCAACCACACAGGGTGGGGTTGGGGGCCTCCAGGAGACTCCCGGGCCGGCGGGGTGGGGGGTGACCTTGGGGGGTTCCTAAGCGTCCCTGCCCAGAGACTAAACATGCCCCCACATGTGTGCGTATGGGGGAGAGTGGTGCACTGAACACAGCCTGCATCCCCAACGACGTCTGGGGCAGGACTGGAAGGGAGAGGGTCAGAAATGTTTTCTATTCAAAACCTGCCACCTGTCAGGTCTGAAGGGAGGGTTGCCTGCGGGAAGGGTGGGTGCTGGATGCTAGGTGGCAGACGGCACCCTGAGGTGGGTAGTGCCCGCAGGTGGGCTGGTTCAGGGACCCCCAGGATGGTCTGGCCGGGGACTGCTCCCTCGCTGTGCTCCCCCGGTGTCTGGCTGGGTCCCCTACCCCTGCTCCAGCTTCCTCAGGAGGGCCCCACGGGCTTTTACAGATCCCCTCCAACTCCCTCATCCTCAGTGAAACCTGCAGGCCCCAGAGCCCCCATCTGCCAGCATCATAGCCCTGACCACCGATTCTCAGCACGGAGCCCCACACCAAGAGGCCCCCCACTTGCCAGGGATCAGAAGGGGCTCTCCTGCTTTCCAGGGACTGGGACAACACCCCCCTTACTTTCTGGGGATCAGGACAAGCCCCCTCACTTGGCCAACAAGGTCTGACCAGGCTCCAGGTGCACATGGTGGTCCCGGCCCCCCAACACACATACATACCCGCTCCTTTGGGCTGCGGCTGTGCAGAAATGCTCATGGCTTAGAGCCCCCAGGGGAGCCCCCTCACACCTCCCAACTCTAGGACCTCCTCAGATCTTGGGCGAGGTTGCTGGTAAGAAGGGATCCCGGCATTGACCAAACCCTCCAGTCTCTTGAAGCTCTGGACCAGAGGTGGCCTGCTCAGGTCCCAGCTCTAACTGCTGGGCTGGTTCCCACCTAGACCTTTCCGGGCAAATCTGGTCATCCTGGAGGGTGTGGAGGGCCAGCTCCTGACTGAGTCCTCAAATCATAGAAAATCCGGCCTCCAACACACCATGAGACTGTCCCTTGTCCCTCTGGGCTTCTGTTTCTGCATGTGGCACAGAGGGCTTCTGCGGCCCTGCCTCCTCCAGGAAGCCTCCCTGGGGCCAGGGTCTCAGGAGCGGGACCGTGCTTATGCCCTTGGGCTGGAGGTGTGGTGACAGCTGTGGTAGTGGCCTTTGAGAACTGGTTCCTCTTCTGAGGGAAAATGACAGGAATTAGCCATTTGTGACTCGGCTCTCCAAGCCCCAGGATGCACAGCCCCTCCGCAGAGGGGTAACCTGGTCGTGCAGGGAAAGGAGGGGGGCTCTAGGGTGGGCCGTAGCTCCAGGCTGCCCGAGCCCAGCGGAGCCCTGAGATCTCCGGTCAGCTCCCACACCGGGCGATGAGTCTGAGCGCTGGGACAGAGAGGGGCTCCACACACAGAGCCAGCAGTTCTAGACCTTCGTCCACTGCTCATTTCAAAGACCCGAGGGGTCCGTCCGGTCTGTGGCAGTACAGAGGCACGCTGGTTCTGGTAAGTGCGTGACAGGCCGTGGCCCAGGAAAATATGATGGATACCCAGTGCTTGTCAGACCATGCCATGTGTCGGCTGGTCCTTCTGGAAGCAGTGTGTGGCGGGGACGGGTAAAGGGGAGCTGGAAAGGAGGAGCTCTGTGCAGAGAAGTTCCGCTGGAAGGGCCCGGGGCGAGTGGGAGAGGAAGTTTCTTCCGTGGCCGCCAGGGCAGCACAGAAATCAAAGGGCCCAGGTCAAATGCCCACAGAGACAGCGGCTCAGGAGCAAGGCCCCTCCAGAGGCAGGCGTGACGTCAGCCAAATGTCAGCACCTGCGTCTGCCGTGTGGTTCCAGGCCCTCCGGAAGCCCCCACCCCGCCGCCCCTAGCCGCAGCCTGCGGGGATGAGAGGAGCCTCTACAGCTGGGCAGCGAGGGGGAGGCGAGCTTATCTGCCGTCTGGGCTTTCCAGCACTCGGAGCCGCTCACCGCAGCTCCCTTTCATCACTTGTTCCAGCTTTACACGTAACCCTGTTCCTGTTAGCAGAGGGTCCCTCCCTCACAGAGTCCAGGAAGTAACCAGAAGGGTGGTGGCCTGTGGAGATGGGGATCTGACGGCGGCAGGGCCGGATGGGGCACCGGGAGGGGGAGTGGAGGAGGGGCGCAGTGGGAGAGGCGCCTGGGGGACACCGGGCGCTGGGCAGGGCCACAGCTCGATGCCCAGGCCTGGGGGTCAGGCAGGGCCTGGGGTGGAGAAAGTGGGACGGTTTTCAGCACGGGCAGGGGGCGAGAGGCCAGAGAGTGTGCTTAGGGTCAGTGTAGAAACAAAGAGAAGGTGACTCTGTCCATCTTGGTACCCCAGGGCAGGCATGGAGCAGCCAGGCAAGGGGAGGGTGTCCTGGCTGAAGGAAGAGCTGGGAGGCGTGGGAGGAAGCCCAGCCCCCACCCTGCCCCCTCCAGCCCGTCCCACAGCACCTCTCCACAGGCTCCGTGCGGTCCTGGGGACCACTGTCCCCAGATCAAGGGTACAGGTTTGCTGCCTGTGTCGAGGGCACGGCTTCCGTTTTTCTGCTCACTGCTGAGTCCCAGCCAGAAGCCTGTGGGGACTCGGTGTGGGTGAGCACGGACAGCTCTGTCCTCCTGTGCAGTGTTCGGGCCGGGGTGGAGGGCTCAGAGGACAGGCCTCTGGGGCGACCTTGGGGAGAAAGCTGGCCCAGGAAACAAGGAGGGTTGGTGGCCAGGGCTCTGCAGAAGTCAGGGCCCAGAGTCTCTGTGGCTGCGGGTCACCCGGCCGCTGCAAAGGACATTTGCCATCTGGCCTGGCAACCCAGCAGGAGAGGCGCCGTGTCCGTGGACGGCAAGTCACAGTCAGTGGGACCCTCCTGTCGATGGGCATTGGGATTCTTCTGCACTGGGGCCGTTTGTCCACACCCAGGGCAGACTGAGGCTCAGCCTGATTGGAAATCTCTACTTTCCCAAAGTGGCAATGCCCAACCTTCACCACTCGCTACCCGCAACCCACAGGCAGGTCTGGCAGGGCCTGGGGCTCGAGACGCCTTGAGAAGGAATGGCTCTTGAGCTCTCTGCTCTGGAAGGACACACAGAGCCTGAAGGGTCACCCTCAAACGTGCCCTTTGGGGCCAGAGCCCCAGGTCTCCTACCTGCTCCCGTTAATGCCAGAGCTGTGGGCTCACGGTGGGTGCCTGGGACCTAACTCACCCAGGTTTAGGGGCTCAGAGCAGCAGCTCCTGGATTCCCCCAACCAGCTGCTGGGTTGTCTAATCCCCCCAGGACATTTATTTTGGCATCCACGCCCCACCGCAGGTGCCGGGATGTGCCCAGAGAAGGGGTGAGGACAGGGGTCCTGGAGTCTCTGAGTGGGGTCCGCTTGAGCCCCCAACCCCACACCCCTGCCTAGGCTGCAGATCCCTCTCCCGCCAGAGCGGGCACAGTCCCAGCCCTCGCACTGTGGCTGCGAGGCCCCCAGCCTACTAGCCCAGTCAGAGACCCACAGTTGCCAAGGTCAAGGTCGTTTATTGGGGGCACCACGCTGGGCAGGGAGTATGCACAGCATACGTAGCAGAGCCCTGGGTGCCAGCCCAGGAGCACCTAAAACGGTGCAGGGTAGGGTGGGGGGGTGGGGGGGTGACGGGTCACCCGGGTGACGGGGCGTGGCGGCCTGTGCCTGGGGGCACCCCAATGCCCCTCGACGTCTAGCAGACCCTCTGGGCCCCCAGCCTGGGGTGGGAGCGCGAGCTGCTCAGATCTTGGCCAGGGTGGAGTTGGCGTCGGCGTGCTCCTCTTGGATGGGGGTCCGGAAGCTGTTTCCACCTGGGGAGGAGGAACGAGCAAGAGGTGGGAGGTGGGTAAGGGTCTCAGCCCTTCGGGAGGCAGTCTGGACTAGGGCCACACTGGGTACTTACTGGGGGGCAGCCGCCAGGCTCTGTGGTGCAGGAGCAGGGCCAGCGCGGCCGCCACGGGGGCAAGCAGGCCCAGGCCCAGGCCCAAGACAGCAGCCAGCTGGGGGCCTGTGGGGAGGCAGGGTCCGCTGGCGGGGGGGGGGGGCCACCAGAGGAAGGNACCAGAGGAAGGACTCCACCCCTGGAGGACCTCAATGAGGGCAGAGGGCATCACCACCGCATCCCTCTCTCCCCACCCCCCTTCTCTTTTGGGTTGGGGGAGGGCCCTGCTGGGGTGAGGCCAGGCCCCCCTTACCCCTTGGGGGCTCTGTAGGGGGTGTGAAGGGCCCCTGTGAGGCCCCGGTCCAAGCCGTGGTGGGCTGGGTGGTGGGGTGCCAGGCTGGGGGGCCCTGGGTCTCCCACGGCAGTGTGGCTGGGGAGCTCCTGTCCTCGCAGACAGCATCCGAGCTTTGGCTGGCTGGCCTCACTGTACGCTTTCCCATCAAGGTACAGCTGAGGAAAGCAGGGGTGTTGATCAGGCCGGAGGCCCCCCACTCCCGCCGACTCCTCCCAGATGGACTGGATGGTCCCAGAACTGAGATAGGACCAGAGAGACGTGGGGAGCAATGGGAGATCCATGCCGGATCACCTCAGGCAGCATCACACTCCCACCCAGGGGACAGGCCAAGGACCCTGCCCAGGCCCCACACCCACAAGGGAAACTCGGCTACACCCGGGGCCGCCTGCCCCGCACCCTCATTCCCCATTTCCCCTCGCTCTTCTCCCCACACTGTCTCTTCCCAATATGCTCCAGCCTCACCTAACCCTCTCAAACCACCCCCTGCTCTCCTCCTGCCCCCACCGCGGAGTCCCCAGCCATGCATGAGCCGTGCTCTCTAACCTTGCAGGGCCTAGGATAGTCTCATACACTCCTCACTCCAGCCAGGCTGGTGGGAGAAGGCTGGACCAGGGCTGAGCAGGTGGGCAGCATGGTGGGACCGGGTCATGAGGGGACAAGGGCCCTTTCGGGGGGCAGGGACCAGGGGCCCCCCAGGTCACTCACTTGGTCCAGGGCTTGCAGGCCTGGTCATCACCTGGGGAGAAGTGTCCCGGTGGGCACGGGGCACAGTCTGCAACAAAGACAGCAGGACAGTCTCTCCACTGCCACCTCGGGGACCTGGACGCAGCTGCTGCTGCAGGCTAGTCCTGCAGGGCTGGGCGCTCACCCCCACAGCCTCCAGAACCTCCTCCCTGCCACGTTCCACCCACTGGCCCTGACCCAGGTGACCCCACACCCCTTCCTGGCTTAGCCTGTGTGTTGGGGGAAAGAACTTGGGACGACCTGGGGTTGGGGTGCAATGGGAAGTGAGAGCATGTCATTCTTCCTTCACTGCTCCCGGGGCCCCCACAGGCACAGACCCTGACCTCTCATGCACACGAAAGACCTCTCATGCACACACTGCCCACCCCCACCCCCGCCCCCACCCCCAGGCTTACCGACTCCGCGCTTGAAGCCGTCCTGGGGCTCCGTGCCTGGCTTACAGCTGCAGACGGTGTCCTGTGTGGCTGTACATCTCCGCTTGGCTTCGCTCCCACTTCCTGGGGGGTCAGATGAGGCAGGCACAGTGGGCGGGAATGCCAGGGCTGCCAGGGCTTCAGGGCAGGCTGGAGGACGGAGGCCAAGGGCTCCCGGACCAGCAGCCCCCTCGCAGCCGGGAAGCTCCTGGTTCTCTCCCGTCCCTGGATGCCATATTCCTTTTGGCCACGTGGCCCCTGGGACGCATCCCCGTGGCGGTTCCAGCCTCCCTTCCCACCTCGGGCCGGGCCCGCAGCAGGACCCTGAGTGGTGGTGGCGGTGGAGGTGGCGGTGGCATCCGGCTCTCACCGCCACCAAAGGCCCGCTGGCAGGCACGTGCTCCTGCCCGACTCCACGTGGTCTCAGCCCCCCTGGAAGGAGGGAGGGGCTTCTGGGGGGCCTCCATGGTGCAGCAGGCCCCACTGTGGTTTGGGGTTTGTTTCTGCGGCTGTGGGGACCTCCTGTGAGCGCCTGGGCGGGGCGACAGGGACTCAGGTGGGGGTCCCGGGATCCGGGCTGGGGTGGCGCTCACTCTGATTGCACTGTGTGCAGGGTTTGCAGGGTTCATAGTTTGTAGCCTCGTTGTAGAAGCCAGGCGGACACGGGAGACACTGGGTGTCCAGGCCTCCACTGCAGCGGCTCTCCATCCCATAACCTGCAGCGGGAGGCGGACAAGACTCAGCACGGCTTGGCACCCCCGACCCCGGTCCCGGAGGCCCACGGTCCTGGACCTGGTTGCAGGTTACCCACTCTATCAGCCTGAGTCCACTAGTCCACGACCCCCGTGTCCCGGGACCCCACCTGCATGTTCCCCTCTCCCCAACCCCCGTCCCCATACGTCTCCCACCCCCATGTCCCAGGTCCCCTTGTCCCCATAGGCAACCCTCCCCAACTCTGTGGCCAGGCCACTCACCTGGTGGGCAGTCATGACAGCACTTGCCGTCTTTGGGGTAGGCATTCCCCACACAGGTGAGCCCGGCTGCAGCGCCCAGCACAAGCCCCAGGAGTAGGAGGGCGGAGTGAGGCCCGCTGGGCCGCTGAGGCTCCACGAGCATCCTCATCTCCGCGGGCGGTGCAGGAGTCTGGGGTTTTTCCTTGCAGGATGTGGCTATAAGGGCTGCGGAGGAGGGGTGGGGAGGGAGAGAGGAGGAGGGGACCAGGAGGAGGGAGGCCCAGGAAGGGCTGGGGACCCCTGACCTGGGCTGGTGGCAAGAAGGCAGCTAGTCTGGGCAGCAACCCTCCAGGCTGTGGCTTCTCTCCTGCCCTGGGCCCCGGGGCCCTCGTCCCCTCAACTACGTCCACTAACCTCAGGCTCAGCCAGCTGGCAGCTGGGCACCAACCCGGCACGCAGACCTGGGGCCAAAGTGAGGGACCCACAGCCTCCTGACCCCTGCTAGGGCCAGCACATCTAGTCTGCACCCACCCCCCACACTGGACCCCTCTTGCCCCCATCGCACCAGGGACATGGAGCCCCTTTGGCTGGGCACACTGGGTACCCTCCTGCTGTGCCCAGCTCAACCAAGCCGTTTGGATGAGGCTAGTCTCCGGAGCCCTCCACAGGTTCACTCCTCTGGGGACCCACTCTCCCTGTACAGGGCCGGCAGACCCCCGGGGAGCAGGTGGCCACTCTCGCGATGCCCCCCACAAAAGGCTACATTTGCGCCAGTCCTCACCGCTCCCTCAGCAAAGGGGTGCACAGAGCACATGGGTAAACGCAGGCAGCACACCGGGTCAGGAGACAGGCCTCTCCGCTCTGGACCCTCTACTGGACATTGGCTCGGGAGGAAGAGCCACGGTCCGCAGACTCCAGAGCGTACTCCCTGGCCCGAGCATCCAAAACTGGCTCAGACTGAGGCCAAGAGCTCTGAGGGGCCTGTGCCTACAAGCGGAGCATGCAAGTGTGCAGGGGCACAGGCGTAAGTGGCGAGCACACGAGTGCACACGCAGGGGTCAGGAGCTGGCCTGTGTCCCCAGGTTCACGGGGTGAAGCCCTGACCTCCAACGTTTGGCTGTTTGGAGATGGGACCTCTAGGGTGGTGGTAAACTTCAGAGGGGGTCAGAGGGGTGGGCCCTGATCCCAAAGGGCGGGCGTCCTTCTGGGAGAGACCCCAGGAGAGCGCAGAGGGAGGCCGCGTGACGACAAAGGAGAAGGCAGTGTCGGGCACCAAGGACAGAGGCCTCAGGAGAAAGCAGCCCTGCCCACACTTGCTCTCAGACGCCCGGCCCCAGGACTGGAGACAATCGTCCACGGTACTGTTAGGACAGCGCCTGCCCTGTACCCTGGGTACAAAGTATGCCTGGGAGCATGTAGAATCCTGTGTGTGCGTGAGGCACGTGTGTGCGGCTGCTCCTGTGACGATGGGGGTGAGGGGTCCACCTGCACCCACTCTGACTCCCTGGCTGGGCGAGGGGCCGGCAGGACGGCCGTGTCCCCCCCAGGGGCCGGGCCAAGCCGGCCTCACCACATACCCGCCCTGGGCTTAGGGTGTCCCGAAAGCTCCAACGTAACAGTGAAGGCTGGGGTGACCCACAGATGGTCCCCCAGAGCACCTGCGGCCTCGGACGCGAGCGGGGCAGTTCCGGGGCAGGCGGGAGGGCCGTGTGCAGGGCTGCGGTGTATGGAAGCCTGCCCACACGGGCTCCGACATCACTGGGTGCCCTCGAGGCAGGGGAGGCTATGCTGTGTAGTTGGTGTACCTTTCACACCATAACCTTGAGATGAAATGAACCGTTCACCAGGTAATGTACAGTTTCAGGCGGAGGGCCTCGCTCAGGGAGGACAGCAGGGTGGAAGCTGGAAATCCCCCTGCCCGACTCCCCAACAACAGGTGAGAAAGCTGAGCTCCCCGGCCCACCTGTGGGAAATTCCTCCCCGGCTGTGCTGGGCAAGGCTGCCACGGCCGAGGCCACGGCCCACGACAGCTGGGGCGGAGGGAGAGGCAAGCTCTGCCAGCGGCAGGGGGCCACGCCGGGGAGGGGATCGCGGCGTCAGGCCGCCTGTTGTGCGCGTGTGCGCGCCCCCGTCTTCCGCAGACGGTGAGAAAAATCTTTTTTTTTTAAGTTGACAAGCTGTAGCCTCTGACATTGAGCTACTTGGGAGTCTGGTGGGCAGCACCCCCTCCAGCGTGCCCCTCTCCTTCTCTGGGGGCACGCGGCGGCTGCCTGGCCTCTGGTGGTACCGGCCCCCACCGCCCGAGGCCCTGCACACCTGGCCCACGTATCGGGCGTCTGTCACGCTGACCCACCGAGCAGACAACTTACTAAGCACGTCAGGCGCCTGCCCAGCCCCCATCCTGGGGGCCCAGCCGACCCCAGGCTCGGCCCGCACCTGTGCCGAGCATCACACAGCTGTTTGCTGCCAACACCCACGTGGGCCCGGCCACCATGGGGACCCCGCCACCACACACTCCTGTCCCTTCTCAAGTCTTTGTCTGCCTGGAAACCAGGGCAGGTGTTCCCGCGCCCCAGTTCCCCTACAGCAGCCCCACCCCACGCTGTGCGGAAGCCGCTCCCTGTGGCGAGGGCGGGTCACAGGGGCAGCTCAGGGCAGCCCCTCTGCCCACCCAGCTACAGCCCCCACCCGAGCAGGGCCCTCTAAGGCCTGAGTGGACCCACTAGCTAGAGGAGCGTCCGCTGAGACGCCACAGCCCCCGGCTCTGGGCGAAGGCGATGACCAGCACGGAGGGGTGCGGGGGCAGGGGGCAGGCGCTGAAGGCGGCAGCTCGGAGGCACGTGAGGTCAGGGACCCTCAGTCAGTTAAACTCCTCACAGCTCAATGCCCTCTGTCCCCACACACCACACAAGCACTGGGCACAGCTGACCCCCCAGAAAGGGCCTGGGACACCAAGTGTGAGAAAACAGGTCTGGTGGGACCTCCACCAATAGCCCTGTCCCATCCCCAGGCTCTCAGGCCCCCCCAGCCCGACCACAGGCTCAGTGAGACTCCAGGTCCCCTGGCCACCTCTGCTGCGTCCTCCACAGCCAGGCCGGCTGGAGCTCTGAGGTGACTCTTGGTGGACTCCTGCGTTCTCCCCCCAGCCCCTGCCCCAAGGGCTCGTCCTCAGTTCTTCCCTCTCTACCAGGAACTCCTGTGCCCCCCACCCGGCCCCTCCCAGGGGGTCTCACCCAGGCTCCAGGCTCCTGACTTTGAATCCGCAGCCCAGACCCTCAGCTCCCTGCAACGGCCCTCTCCCACGTACCCGCGGGCCTCCCCGTCGCTGAACACAACCCTCACATGCAGCCCCACCCAGGGGCCCGGTCCCTTCCACACCTGCCCCGGCAGGAGCCTGACCAAACCCTCTGTTCTCACCGAATCACCCACCTCAAAAGCATTAAGCAGAAGCCACCTAGCCACAAACGTTCCAAAATCATTTTATGGGCGTTTTTTCAACAAAGAAACGAAGCTGGGAGAAAAAGGCAACTCTATTTTAAAGTACACGAAGGAGATTCTCGTCACAAGTGTTTGTGTTTTCGGAGACGGGAACACTGCGGGAGCCCCTCCGCAGCGCCCCGGGAAGGGGCAGGCACCCCCCAGCGGCCGGCGACGGGCTCCCAGCAGAGCACATTCTAACACTACGTTCACGTCTCGGTTTTCAAGGAAACGGCAGGAGCTGCGTTACTTCCCACAGGTGTGGTGAGCCCACAGGGCCCTGATGCGGTCAGTGCCTTCACGGAACAGCACCCGGTTCTCAGAAATGAGACGCAGCAGTCACGTGGGACCCCCACGCACGGAGGGCAGCCAGTCCGCAGCTGCACCTCGGGACCCGGGCCCGCTCAAGCACATCCGTAGTAAGCCTGGACCACGGCTGTCGGGGCCACGGGAGGGAGGGAGGGCCGGCCGGCCGAGGCGCGTGGGGCGGGCGGCAGGAGGCGCGGGCTCAGAACTCCTCGTGCACGTTGCGGGCGTAGTCCATCAGTTTGCTGCCCGTGAAGAACTCACTGTACTTGAGGACCTCCTCGGGCTCCAGGTGCTGGTTCTGGTTCTCGTCGGCGATGGCGATCATCTGCTTGGCCTCGTTAAGGGCATTGTACTCGTTCATGGGGTCCATGTAGTCCTACAACGGTGCCAGGCACTGGGTCAGCACGGACCCTGGCCACCACGGCCCTCCCCAGAGCGCCCACTCCCAGGCAGCACTGGGGCCCGCTGACCTCGGGTGCCATCTCCACTACAGCGCCAAAAGTCCACACTGGTGACATGGCCATGAGACCCCCCAGCCCGGGGCAGATGCGCCCGCCCCCCGTGGATGCCCTGTCAGCAAGGTCACCACCTCCTGCCTCAGGGAAGCAGCTGCAGGGCTCTGACCCTGTCACCAGCTACAGAAAGCAACACCTTATTTAAAATACCCCATGGACTGACAATACAGAAGCAGCAAGAAGGGGATATGGGCATGTTCTGGAATGTTCTGGAAGGCAGACACCAGGCTGGAAGTGGCTCAGGGCCAGACAGCCTTCGCCTGTGTGGGCGTCTGAGACTCACTGCCTTCCATCCTCCTCATGGCACCCCTCATGGAAGGGAAGGGCCAGCCGGAGGTCAAACAGCCTTGAGTGGCTGCTGGGGGCCTGCCTGCCTGTCACGTGACACCTGGACAGAGGCATGGACATGGACTCAACGAGCAGCCCTTCGATCCTTGAACCAGATGTGTCTGCCAGCTATCAACAGGGATCAGAGAATTCTGGTTTAAAGAGAATGAGTCATCCAGCAACGGGGAAAAACAAGCCCACACAGCACCCACGCACCACCAGCAAAAACACCTCAGGGGAGATGGTGGATTCCAACGCAGCCCGCAGCCCCCGGTGCCCAGCATCCAGACAGCTGCCCACTGGGGAGCGGCTGCTTGGAGCCAGGAGAGGCCAAGACATCCTAGGCACCCCGACCAGGGGGCAGGCGCCTCACTGGGCTGCCCGCTTTCCCGCTCATCTTGGCTGAGTGCCACAGGTGACCATGCTGTCAGGCGAATCCCCCTCCCCTGCACACAGGGAGCCCACCTCCAGGTGCCACGAAGTGACACGGCGACCAGCCACAGCCTCCTTTCCACCGCAGCCCCTTGCCTCAGGCGCACCTGGAAGCCTGGGACCTGGGCCTGACCTCAGGTCGGGGGTGGGGGTCGCAGGCACCTGCGCTCACCTCCAGCTCCGCCATGGTCACGATCCCATCATGGTTGGCATCAATCAGTTCCTCAAACTCTTTTTTTCGGTCTCTGACCCAACTGTCATCGATGTCCTGGCCCTGCTGGTTCTCCACAGTGCCCACGGGCAGAGAGATGAATTCGGGCAGCGAGAGCTGCTTGTCACCGTCCTGGTCTGCAGGACAGGGGAGTGGACACTCAGACCTCAAGCAGACGCGGGACCAACCAAGCCCACCCAGAAGTTAACCAAACACGTTTGCTGCCAAATTTTCACTGTGTTAAATTTTAGCCTAAAGCAAAACAGGTGCATCTCATCTGGCCTGCTCGAGAGCCCGGTGGAGGCCAGATGGCCCAGGACACGGTCTGACCCTCCCTTACCACTATGCGGCTGCACAGCTTCCAAGACCCCCAGGCCGACCCGTGCCAGGAGGACTGCTGCAGGTGCACAGTGGGCCCTGCCCTCCAGCCCAGCTGCCAGCAGGGAGGCACTGCCCCCCAGAGGCTGGGTCACAGGCCAGGCCTCACCCAGGTCCCGGACAATCTCCTTGACCATGAACTTGAGCATGCCACGGCTGTGCTCGGGGTGCAGGAACGACAGGAACTCGTCCTCAGTCAGAAGAAGGTCTGAGGGGGGGTTGTCCGCCTGATACCAGCGGTCCTTGAGGTTCTCCAAGACTTCCTGTGCTGAGAGAGGCATACCCATGAGGACCCAGGGCACTTGCATGATTGGAAAAGTTCTGAGATGTGCTACCTGGATGGGAAGTCTGGCTCAGGACACTGTGGTGAGTAAGGCCGAGGGCCCTGCCGCTCAAAGGAGAGCTCAGCCCTCAGGGAGGCAGATGGTACAGAGCTCCCCAGACAGACACAGACCCCCCAAGACACAGGCACAGACTGTCCTCGGACGCAGACAGATCCCACAAGATGCAGACACCTGTGGACACAGAGCCCCCCCAAATTCAGGTACCAACCCCCCTCCAGATACAAACCCAGACCCCCCAAGACCCAGCTTTCCCCCCCTTGGACACAGCCCCCCACACACACAGGCTCAGACGCCCGCCCCCACGCAGCCCCCACCCTCAGCTCACTGCTGCTGTTTGCTCCTCGGGAGAAACAGAAAGCACGGTGTAGGCGGACCTACCCTCACCGTGCACCTACAGGAACAAGGCGCGACCTTGCTCCTTTCCATCTCTTTCACGTGCACTGGACGCGGAGGGCAGGGCTCTGGAGGAAAACCCAGCTTCCAGATATGACTCAAGCACCCCACAGACTCTCGCTGCAGCCCCCACTCTCCCTCCGTGGGAAGGCCCGGCATGGGGAGCAGGGCCCGGAGCTGGCCCCCACAGCCTCGCAGGCTCAGAGACTGTCCAGGTCTTCAACGGAGCGGCCGAGGCCAGGCGAGCAGGAAGAGCTGAGGCACGGAGATCCATCCACACCTTCACTGCAGTCGCTGGCACAGGGACGCCCAGGCCTCGGCACATCGCGACAGGGACACAGCCGCATCCCACACAGTACCCGCCACCTCAAGTCTCAGTGCCTTCTGATGAACAGAAGATGCGGTGCTGACCTACTTCTAACGGCAAATCCGCTTAGAGGAAGGTGGGAGTGGGTGGCCGCACCCCCGCCACGCACGGGCACAAGCGCAGACTCGCTACATCCACCCAGCCTGTGAACAGCGCCTGATGGAAAAAAACTACTCAAGGACTTCAGCGTGCAGTCACTGGAGATTTAAGGTGGCACTGAAGCCAACAGCAGGATGTCCACACACAGAGACAGACACAAGCAGGGACGCCAGCGGCACCAGAAGCTGGAGGGAGGCCTGCCACCAACCCCTGCAAGCCCCCGTCTGTGGTGCCTGGGGATGGCAGCCCCACGAGCCCCGAGGAGGCAGACTGCCACGTGGGGACTCCCGGGCCCACCTCTCAGCCCCCGCCTGCACTCCCCTGGCTTCCCAGACCCTGAACACAGCTCTTCACTTCCAATGCCCCAGACCTGCTCACCCACCCAAACTAAAGAAGGGAAGGAGGGGCCTTGAACACGTGCTGAGATGAAGGAGTCGACAGGCAGGCTGAGGCGACAGAGTTCACGTTCCCGAAGAACGGGTCCTGACCCCAGGCACACCCAAAGGAAAGGTGCTGAAGACAGACTAGCTCCTGAGAGCAGGCGGGGACGGGGGGGCCAGCAGTCCGCGCCCTAGCGGCCACCTCAGATGCTGGTGACATATCGCCAACGTTGGCAGGACAGAGGCCCCCCAGGACCCCAGATGCCTCTAAATACCACCTTCAGGGGACGGTCAGAACCACAGGGCAAACCATGGAGACGCAAAACAGAAACAAATATGAAAAAGGCAAACAACCATTTCAGGAGAAAAAAAAAATCACGTCCAAGGCACAGGGTTTAAAAAGGACAGAAGTAAAATCCTGGATGGCACCCAGGAAGCAGGGAAGGCCGAGGGCATCCGAGCCTCCGTGCCGCCCTGGAAAGGGGTCTGGCGCTGCGAAGTCACACGTGCACCACAGACAAACTGTGCAGGAGGAACAAAGGTGGAGGCATGGACGAGGTGCCCGTGATGGGCGGCCCCCAAGTGGACCGCTGGAAGGCTGGGGACTCAGACTTACAGGACGCTGCAAGAAAAGGGAACTACAGACCAGTGTGTCTCCTGCAAACGTGCCCCACAAAAGATCAGCAATTAAATCCGAAAACATGTAAGAAGAATCCGACCACGACCAAGTGGGACCCACCCTAGGTGCACAGGCTGGTTCAACGTCCGAAAATCACTTCACGTGAGCGTCACATCAGGCCGAAGAAAAATCACACGGTTGTTATCAACAGACACAGAAAAAGCATGACATAAAATCCAACGGCCATTCATGATCCAAGCTCTGAACAAACTAGGAATAGAGGAGAATTTCCACCACTGGACAAAGAACATCTACAGAAAACCTACAGCTTATATCAGCTTAATGGTGAGAAACCGGACACTCTTCCTCCAAGATCAGAACAAGAAAAAGCCCCTCCCAACACCATACTGGAGTCCCAGCCAATGCAGTAAGATAATAAAAAGAAATCAGAGGCACACAGATTGGGAAGGAGAAAACAAACTGTCCGTGTTCACAGATGTCATGATAGCCCGCATAGAAGATCTGAATCATACCAAGACCGCCGGCCAGAAGGTTAGCACAGAAAGGCCAGTCAATTCCCCGCACGCCAGCAAGGAAGGTGGGGAATCAGGATTAAGGACAAGCAGGAAAATACAAACAGAAAGAAGGAATGACTGCAACCGACAGAGGACAGAGGGTCCAGGACCTGAAACACGCGTGCTGGCACAGACAAGAGTGCCCACAGCTCACCTGAAGGCCCAGCAGCAGGGAGCACCTGCGGCCCGGGGCCACGAAGCAGAGCAGAGGGTGCCAGCACACCCACCACGCAGACACATGACAAACAGGGACGTGTCCCGGGGCCAAGATGCCACAGAGAAACTCCCACACACCCACGACCACCAGGAGAAGACACGATGGGACAAGCGTGGGAATGGTGACCCACCGTGTGGAGGAAGGACAGGACACGACAGGTGGCACACCAAACCTGACGCCCGGCTTGGCAGGGGCACCCAGGCAGGATCCAGCGAAGGGTGTGAGTATCCTTCAGCCGTGCTCTAGAAGCTAGCCAACACCCCAGCACACATGCACCCGTGAGGCTTTACAGGCTGAGGGGAGAGAGGCGCTCTGCCCGGTCGCCGGCCGGCCCCGCCCCACCTCCATGCCCCTCTCTCCAGATGCCTACCTGCCTCACCGCATCCCCCGCCAGGACCCTGTCCCAGCCCACAGACCAGCCTCCCCCCGCCAGCTCGAGCCCACAACAGGCCACCTGTTGCCCCCACGGCCCACCCGGGCTACAGGCCCCCTGGCGGCGCGCCACAGGACCCAGGCGCTCACTCTCCTCGTCGACTTTCAGCTCCTCGCCATTCTTGATCTTCTCCACAACTTCTTGCTCATTGTGGCCTTTGCTCACCAAAAACTTCACCTTATACTCATCCCACGACACACGACCTGGAAGAGAAGACTGACCTGCTAGGCTGTTTCACAACGGATGATTTTAGGAAGAGAGATGTCGTTGTTTTCAGACATCTGTCATAACCCTGCACTACGGGCCGGTGCAGAAGCAACAAGCACTGGAGTGGTGGCCTCAGCCCAGCCCCGCCCCCTGGCCCCGCACTTCCTCCGCCCTCTGCGCACACCGCCCTCCTCCTGGCAGCCCCGGGCCCACCAGGTGAGGGTGAGGTAGGCCATACCGTCGCCATCGGGGTCCACAGCGTGGAAGTGCACCTTGCTCTCCTCGATGGCCTCCTGGAAGTGCTCCGCCGTCTTCTCCATGATCCAACGCTGCATCTCCTTAGCACTGATCCTCCGGTCGGTGTTCACGTCCACCCTGCGGGCAGGTGAGTGACATCAGACGAGGCCTTAAGAACCCGGGACAGGACTGACAGACCAAAGGGTGGCCGGCAGGGCTCCACCACCACGGACAGGGACACTCTACCCAACAGTGAGGCCGGAGGTGTCAGGGGACGTCGGGGTGGCAGGGAAGGCTGGCGGTTTGCTCTGCAGCAGCAGCTTAGTGCCACTCCCCCAGCCGTCTGGGGGCCGCCGGCGGGAGACGGACTCGGCCCTTGCTCGTGACACTCAGCCTCGTCAACCCAAACCCGCACACCCCGACACCTGGGACAGGACCAGAGCTGCGAGGCCAGAGCAGAGTCATGTTTCATACGTGGGCACGGACGGCTAGACGGAGAAGCAAGTGCAGATGCAAGTGTGCACACGCGTGTGCTGACGCATGCACACGCGTGTGCACACCTGAGCTAGCAGTGCTCTGTGGATGCACGGCTCACACACGCGCGTGTGCGGACTAGTGCGTGTGTGCATGACCTAACACACCTATGTACACGCACGTTTGTGCGCACCCACACGGCATCGAGCCCCGCCCACCGGGAGGCCCTCAGGCAGGGACACCAGTTCCCAGATCCTGGCTTCTCGACACCCCCTCCATGAAAGAAACCAGGGCTCCCCGGAAATTGGCTGACTCTAGGGCTGAGGCAGGCACACGGGGAGCATCTGGGAGCACCAGCAAGTGAGAGAGTGCCGCCAACACGAACGATGAAAGCGCTCCCAACGGCCATGGCTGCAACACTGTGGGCAGCAAAGCCCCGCAGTGCTGGCTCGTGCCCAGAGTGCCCGACAGACTTCCCGGAGCCCCAGCCGACGCAGGGAAATGATGGCGAAATCCACACGTGGGGCACAGGAAAGCCTCCCACGGCATTCCAGATAATACCGTGGATCTCCCCTGCCACCCCCACACCGCGGGGGGCCCGGCTCGTTCCCACCCCCCGGAGGGCGACTGCCTCACTGAGTGGCCGCCAGAGAAGACAGGAGGGGGAGAGGAGACACCTGGCAGGCACCGCCGGGACCGGGTGACCAGGCCAACGTGCCCCGTGCTGCCCTACGGACGCCAGCGACCCCCTGAAAGCATGTGACGAGAGGGCCGCCTCACCGCTGCGGTGTTCTCCCCCAAACCCACAGCCCCACTCTAACCACCAGAAAACGCAACAGACAAACCCAAAATGAGGGACATTCGACACAACGCCTGTGCAGTCCTCCTCAAAACGGTCACGGTCCTGAAAAAGTAAGAGAGTCTGAGACACCAGCCCATCCCAGAGGGGACAAAGGAGCTGTGACACTCAATGCAGTGTGGGACCTGGACAGGGATGTTGGGGAACCGAGTGAACTCTCAAGTCTGCGGTGTTAGACAACAGGAACATAGCGCTACTGTTTCTCAGTTTCCACAAATGCACCGTGGTTACCTAATGTCGATACGAGGGAAAACTGGCTATCTTGAACATTTTCCTGTAAATCTAAAACCAGTCCAAAACGAAAAGTTTATTTATTTATTTATTTTATTTTATTTTTTTTAAAGATTTCATTTATTTGAGAGAGAGAGAGAGAGAGAGCATGAGGGGAGAAGGGTCAGAGGGAGAAGCAGACTCCCTGAGCAGGGAGCCCAATGTGGGACTCGATCCTGGGACTCCAGGATCATGACCTGAGCCGAAGGCAATCGCTTAACCAACTGAGCCACCAGGTGCCCCCGAAAAGTTTATTTAACAAACGTCGGGGGGGGGCACCTGGGTGGCTCAGTCATTTAAGCACTCAACTCCATTTCAGCTCGGGTCATGATTTCAGGGTCGTGGGATCGAGTCCCACGTCGGGCTCTGCACTCAGCAGGGAGATTCTCTCTCTGTCTCCGTCTCCATCTCCCCCAACAGGCACAGGCACGTACACGCGTGCTCTTTCTTTTTTCTAATAAATGAATAAATTTTTTTAAAAAAAGAAAGAAATGTTGTGACAGCATTACTTTAATCAAAACCAGGTCCTGAGACCACGTGTGACTGGGGCAGGGGGCCGGTGAGGCGGCAGTCGTGCTGCCGCGTCTTGAAGCAGGCACGGCTGTAGGCAGAGATCGGCGTGGAAACCAGTGCGGCAAGGGGCACTGCGCGGGGTTTCGGTGCTCCCCACCTGTGACCACGCAAGATGGGAGATGCATAACAACGGCACCTCCCGTGGACAGACAGGACCACACCCGAGAGACTGAAGAGCAAGCAGCCTGCAAGCCAGCCCCCGTCCTCCGGCTGGCCACACGCCCCCGGGCCCCATCTTCTGCACTCCAGCTGACGCGCTCTTCGCATCACGGCCCCTCTGAGCAAGCGCCCCCCTCTCCACACTGCACGTAGGCTGACAGGTGCCCAGGAAGAGGAGGCCCGGGTGCAGCCCGGAATTCAACCCTCCTCCCTGCCCACGCACAGACATCTGCACATCCAGCCCTCAGAGCCCCGCCAGGTGGGAGATTCAGGTGGGGCTCGACCTAGAAGGGTCTCTGAGCCACACCCCCAGCCCCCAAGGTCCCAGTCTCACGGCTGAATTTCTGGCTCCATGCTCTGTCATGACACCCAGCTATGTTCTAACCGGGTACGGAGCTGACCTTCGACAGTGAAGATGTAAGCACCGCAGGAAGGCATCGCGCCTCCCCACCACCCCCCTTGCTCCAGCGGCACGCACCTGCTCCCGGCCCTGAGTCGCTAGGCCACGTCCCACCCTCTCTGGATTCTGCCCCATTCCCATCCAAGGGGTCCAAGGGGCCCTGCCTGGTCCCTTCCCTTCCACAGTGCCAGCCCCTCTGGTGACCCCTTCCTCCTAGAGCCCCGGGCTCGTCCGCTGGACCCTCCGGACTCTGCAACACACCGAAGTGCCAAGGGCTCTAAGGCACAGACTAACTCCAGGAAGACCCTGCTGCTGGCTCAACGGTCGTTTCAACCTGTTTGATGGGAAGATCTTCTAACAGGTAAGATACTCCCAGGTTCACAGTTCCACAGCTACCTTGGGGCCCAGGGTGAAGCCACTCTCTCTCCCAAGGATGCCCAGCGCAGGCCTGGGTACATCCTCTTGCCTGGATTCAGCCCAAAGGCTGCCCGTGGGCACACACCTCGCCCCTGGCCCAGTGAGTGGTGCAGACCACCCTCTGTGGGCTGCCGGGAAGGCGGCTCTCGGTGTGGGGATGGCTGCTCCCAACAGCCCTGGGGAGAGCCCGGTGCCCTCTACGTTAGCTGGCCCAATCATGAGCAGATTACGCAGTCCAGCGTCGGCGCGGACAGCCTTCTGCTAGCGCCACCTGTCTCCTCACTCGGTCTCGACCCAGACCCTCCTGCCTCCAGCTGGTAGCCCATCTGCTACCCCACCCTGCCCCCCAGCACCCAGTGCACACAGCACCTCCAACAGGCAGGCCCCTGGGATCCCCCTCTCTCGCCAACACCGATCCAGGGAAACCCCATTAGGGCATCGTGTAGATGAAAGAACAGAACAGGTATCCCAAGTTCCTGCCTTTTGTGGGTCTCCCTCCATCCGACCACCAAGAAGGAGCCACCGTGGTCCCCAGTTTTCCTCCGCTCACCAGAAACAGCAAGCTTCCCTCCAAATGACAGTGACACCTGGATGCTGGGCAAGGCTTTAGTGCACTTCATCAGACCACAGTCACCAGTTTCTCCAACGCGGCCTCAGAGGGAGCTGTCCGGGGAAGCGCTCCCTCTCCCACCACTGCCTCCTGGTGGCTCCTCCTTTCTCCTGACCTCGGAACCCCACAGGCCCATGGTCCTCTCTCCAGACCTCTCATCCCGTGCCCAGACTTGGCCTTCCATCCCAAGGACGTGTGCACGCCTGCCAGATGCTCCCCTCCACTCCACTCAGTAACTGGGCTACCCAGTGTCTCCGCTCTGCTCGCGGAAGCCTCACGCCTACCCCACCCTCCCTCACCTCCACCTGCGGCTGCTTGGTCTCCTCCCACCCACCCACTGGCAAAACCTGCCATGCCCTTCAGCACACCCCACCCTCTCCCACATTACTGCACCGCCCCCTCAGCCCCACTGCCCTTCGTCTGTTCTCCATCCTCATCCCACCCTGGTCCTACGGGTGGACAGCACACAGCTCACTTCGTTCTTACCACGCCCAAGAAGCAGGGCTCTCAATACCCACTTTCACCGATGAGGAGGAGGCTGGCGGGCTCAGGCAACAGAGCCCAGGTCCAACTGCCGAGGGCCTTCTCCTGAGCCCATGTCCTGGCCACGAAGCCCCTCACCTCCCTCAGAGGCTCCAAAGCCACCAGGCCATGTGACCTCTGTGTGTGCTCTCAGCCAGCACACATGACCTGTGCGTGTGTCCAAGCCTGTGTGACACCTGTGTGCACTCAGAGTGGCTCCCACAGGAAAGTCAGCCCCACGAACGAGCTCCTCTCAGTCTCCTTCCCGGAACTGAGAGCCATGAATCCCGGGTCCTGACACATGACTGGGCCGCCATGTCACCAGTACCCTGGGAGCCTGACTCCACCAGGCCCGTGCTGGGCAGAGAGCCTCCTAAGGCATGGGCCCCCTGAGACCTGTGGACCCTGCCCAGCCCCAGCACATGGCCTGCATGAGCTTCGGCCACAGGTGAGCAAACTAGTTAGATTCTAGCAGCTCCCCAGGCCTGGGCACCTACTTGGAGAAGATGACCATTAGCTTCCTCCTGCTCCTCCGTGGCTCCGCGTCCTCCTCAAAGCCGTCCATGTCCTTCCCCAGGAAGACCTCCTGGTGGAAGTCTTTGTTGAGGTGCCCATCCATCTCTAGCTTCACCCCATTCAGGTGGTCCGGGGGCAGGATCTCAGGCTCCTCCTTGTTGCCGGCTCTCTCCCGAGCCGATGAGTGGTTGGCAGGCCGGGCAGACACGTCCATCAGAAGGATGACCCCCAAGAGCCAGAGGCAGTGAGGAGCCAGGCCACAGAGGGGAGCCTGCCTGGGCGCCATGGCCACCTGGGTCCAGACTGCGGGATGGTCCACAAGTGTGGCCAGAAGCTGGGAAGAGAGGGGCAGGGCAGGTGAGGAAGTGAGGCCTGGGGTCACAGCCTTCCCACCACCCCAGGCACTGAAGAAGGCCAAAGCCCATGGCTGCCAGACCCCAGCATGCAATTAAAGGTCTATAAAGAGGACACAGCCATCGTTCACTGGAGCATCAGCAAAGACTTCACTAAAGAGGCATTTACTTGACATGAAATGGAAGTGTTTGGTCTACGTGATACATACTGGACATACCACTTTCTCCTTTTCCAGGGCTACCCAGCACCACTAAACCTACCCCTTTTCAATGCCCACAGCTGGCATTCCCAGAACAGTCTCTCTCCATCCCTCCTGGCATCAAGAAGGACCCCAGAGTCACGGTAACTCATTCTCCAAATCCCAACTCAGCATTTGGGACCTCTGTGACCTTGGCTAAGTCACCTGGCCTCCCCAGCCTCAGTTTCCACCCTGAAACAGGAAGCCCCCTCCCCCACCCCAAGGCTTTGTGAGGACTGGGCCTGGTGCCAGCAAATCCCCAAACCCGCCCAGCAGGGCACCAGCCCCTTCGACCTTCCCATCTCAATGACCTCTGCAGATGCGCGCGCGCACACACGCACACACACACACACTCAACAAGTACACACATGCACACAAATGCATGCACACGCACACACCTACACGTATATACCCACATATACATAGGTGTGCACACACACACCCTTGCTTGTCTTCACCCAGGAGCAACAGGAAGTCTGTCATCCTTGGTATGCCTGGGCCCGGCAATGAGGAAACAACGCCACCCTTCTGTCCACTCCGCCACAGTAAGGATCCCAGGGCCACAAGCACTCGGCCATCCCAGCCTTCTCCCACATCCAGCTCCTGCCACCCAGGCCTACCTGCTTTCCCTCACGCCTACCAGGTTCCTCCAGATTCCCTTCTGGAATGGCCTGGAATTCCCTTCTGGCTGGCGCCAGAACAGGGCCCAGTTGCCTGCCCAGTTCCCTGCTCAGCTTCTCATGGGCCTTCACGCTCCACACTCCCCAAAAGGAACTCCAGCTCCTTCTTGACCTTTACTTAACCTGTTCCTCTCATAGTCTGTCCACCTGGCAAACACCTGGTGGTCCTTTCAGGTGCAGCTGAGGCCCTCCTCCGGCAGTCTATACAGGGAGGAACAGCAGAGGGAAGCCCACTGGTACCCAGGGTCCAGGGGTGGTGGCCCTGGACACACACGCTGCAGGCCAGAGTGCCATCTGCAGCCAAGCTGGGGCATGGCAAGAAGCACAGGGCCTTCCATGAGGCACAGCAGACGTCTATGCGGGCCAGCAGCACAGCCACCACACCACAGCCCGAGGGCACACAGTGCCGGCCAAGGGGGCTTCGGTTGGCTGGTCTGGTAGCACTAGCAGATGCCACCCCTTGCTTATTTGATGCTTCCTTTTGAACCTACCTGCTCCAGAAGGGCATTATTCACCTGCCAGGTGACACCTTTATGCACTAGTCTTCTGAACCTACGCACTATCTGGACCCTTCAACGAGACTGCTCTCTGAACTCTCCTGTCTCATTCCTTTGAAGGAGTAACCCTCACAGGGCAGCGTACATCCCTCTTTCCAGGTCTATGGAGCCTGCGATATCCCCGATATCCCCACAGGCACTCGAGCCCGCCAGCTGCCCCACGGCGTTCCGTGCTGGGACTGCCCTGAATCACATCTACTGGGACACCACACCCTCCTCCCTGCACCGTCCCAGCAGCTGTCACACTGTCCACACAACTGAGTGAACACGTACAGGGGTTTCTGCCACACCGCAACATGCGTGTTCCTGAAAACGTCAGTGCTCTGCACAAGCGCACAGTAAAAAGTACAGGGCCCGTGGGAACAACACAGGGCACACATCTCAAGACCAACACAACTCGATATAAACAGACCAGGAGGAAACCAGTAAGTGGGGTCTGGTCAGGCACCCGCAGCCCCAGCAAGCAGCTTGGGGGTATTAAACTGAGTGGAGATGCCATGGGGCTGCCCCTAAGGTGGGCCCAGGGGGAAAGGCACCTGCCAGAAGCCAGGACTTGCACAAGCCTGCGGTCACCAAGGGTTCCTTTCCTGCTGGAGTGGAATTCTACTCCTGCGTCCCAGCTCTCCGGCCTAGGAAAGTGTTGCGCAAACCAAGATGACCTCCCCTGACATTAGTATCGCTCTCACTGACTGTGGCCATAAAAACACATATCATGTCCAAACAGACTGTACTTTGCTCCCTGAAAAAACAAAGTCAATTCCTTACTTATCTTCATGGGTAGGACGCGAGCTTCTGCACAAAAGTAACCCCAAAATAACCACACAGCTATCAGGAGGTCAAGTGAGACTTCCTCCTCTCCCTTTTCAGCAGTTATTTATCTTAGCGGCGTGGTCAACAAGCCAACCAGCGCTCGGTTCCTCACCCTCCGCCTGCCCCGCACCCCTCCCCCCACCGCGATCTCACAGGCAGGGGCTTGGCTGGCTGACCAGGGAATCCCCATCCTCCAGAAGCGACGTCAAAGGAGAGTGGCGACACCACCCCAGGGGCCCAGCTCAAGTGCAGGCGACATTTCTTGGCCATCCCGGGGTGTCCGGTCTGGCGAACCTAGATCTCTTGCCGTTAAAGAGGCGAACGCTTCATCTAAAAGCTCTGTCACCGCTCTTAGGAGTCGCGCTCGGCGTTGATAACAACTGCCACTGACTGAGCCGGAAACCAGGAGCTTTACACACACGATTTCAAATCTTCCCCAAGTCCCACCAACTAGGGCACCTGTTACGGACGAGGGGACTGAGGTCACCCCGCTGGCAAACACCGGGGTCCAGCCGACTCCCCTGCCCACCGGTCCCCCTCAGCCTCAGTTTCCCGGCGGCAGCCGTCGGTGAGAGCAGAGGACATGAGCCCAGGGTCCAGTGGCCCGAGAGAGCGTCTGCAGGCCTCCTGACGCCCCCTGCCTCCGGGCCCTCACTCACCAGTCTCCCTCCCCTCGCCCAGGATCCGCCGAGCGGGGCCCGAGCGCCCGTGACGCCTCCGACGGCCCTCGCCTAGGCCGCGGCCATCTTTCTTCCGGGAAGAGGCGGATCAGGAACGGCGGGCGCGACCTCACCGCGACGACGCTGGCGCCGCCATCTTTCCTCCGGGCGGAAGTGGCCGCGCGGCCCCCTCCCGGACAACCAATGAGCAGGGCACGCGTGCCCACGTGACAGGCGGACACGTGACAGGCAGCGCCTGGCCCTCCGCCTCCGCCGCCGGTCGACGCGGCCTGCGCGCCGGCTTCGGGACCTCGGGGGCGCTTCCCGCACGCGCGCGGGCCATGAAGCTGCTGCGGCGCGCGTGGCGGCACCGGACGGCGCTGGGTG
>NC_048228.1:321358-355958 GCF_002007445.2 Ailuropoda melanoleuca
TTCGCGGTGGGGCACGGGCGGCCTGGGCGCCGAGGAGCGGCGCGCGCTGGAGCGCGAGCAGGCGCGGCACGGCGACCTGCTGCTGCTGCCCGCGCTGCGCGACGCGTACGAGAACCTCACGGCCAAGGTGCTGGCCATGCTGGCCTGGCTAGACGAGCACGTGGCCTTCGAGTTCGTGCTCAAGGCAGACGACGATTCGTTCGCGCGGCTGGACGCGCTGCTGGCGGAGCTGCGCGCGCGCGACCCCGCGCGTCGCCGCCGCCTCTACTGGGGCTTCTTTTCGGGCCGCGGCCGCGTCAAGCCTGGGGGCCGCTGGCGCGAGGCCGCCTGGCAGCTCTGTGACTACTACCTCCCGTACGCCCTGGGCGGCGGCTACGTGCTCTCGGCCGACCTGGTGCGCTACCTGCGCCTCAGCCGGGAGTACCTGCGCGCGTGGCACAGCGAGGACGTGTCCCTGGGCGCCTGGCTGGCGCCGGTGGACGTCCAGCGCGAGCACGACCCGCGCTTCGACACCGAGTACAAGTCCCGCGGCTGCAACAACCAGTACCTGGTGACGCACAAGCAGAGCCTGGAGGACATGCTGGAGAAGCACCAGACCCTGACGCGAGAGGGCCGCCTGTGCAAGCAGGAGGTGCAGCTGCGCCTCTCCTACGTCTACGACTGGTCCGCGCCTCCGTCCCAGTGCTGTCAGAGGAAGGAGGGCATCCCCTGAGCTGCAGCCGCGGCTGACCTACCGCACGCCACATGGCGCTTCAGGGAGGCCAGGACATGCCTCAGGAGGTGGCCACCGCAGCCAGTCATTCGGGGTCCTGTGGGGCACCTGCTGAGGGGGCCTCCCACTGGCCTTACACGGGCAAAGCTGGAAGGCTCTGGCTAGTTCCCCGGAATGAGTCCAGCCTTCAAGGGGGCCGGGTGTATGTGGCGACCGGTGGGGTTTTCAGGCAGGTGCCAAGCGGCGGTGGACAGCTCCTAGGTCCCAGTCCTGGTGGGCACCCAGGCCTGTGCACCCCAGTGACCACCATGGGGCCTCACTCCAGACCATCTTATTCTGGGTCTGGGAGACCCGTGGGTCTTGCCAGGACAACACATGATGTCCAGATAGAAATGTCCTGTCCCTGGATTTCAGCCAGCATGGGCCTAGGTTGGGAAGGTGCCCAGCTTTGAGTGTGACGCAGGCAGCAGTGGCTTGCAGCCCTGCCCCAGCCGGTGCACTTGCTGGCTTCTCCCAAGGTAGAGGAGAGCAGCCAGAGGCTGGAGCCGACAGGCACTTGCAGACCCTGACCTCAAAGAAAGAATCTGGACTTGTTCAGGGGTAGGGACTGTGTCACGTCCTGCATCCTGTGTTGACCGTCCACCTAGGAAATCGCTACACCAAGAGCTGTGGCCGCAGGGAACTGACCCGAGGGCCCTTGCATGTTGGAACTTAACTGTGTGTTGCGTTCCAGTGGCTTTTATCAGAATCACTGTAGATTTGTTGGGTTGGGTTGCCGCCTTTTATGTTCCATGTTGGTGTCATTTGTCATGTGGCAGTCTCAGATTTCACTGTGTGTCATGTTAATTAGCTTCAGTGGTATTTTGGTCTGTGTTGCTTTAGAGTGAATTTGTGATAAATGTAACAGCGCTAGTCTGTGACTTATAAATATTGTAAATTTGTGTAGATAAGAGTTTAAGTTAGGAGTGTGTGGGTCTCAGTATTTTTTAAATTATTTAAGGGAAGACTTTTCTATCAGACCTTGGGCTTTGTGGATTAATCTGTTTTTATGGCTTGAGTTGTAGACCCGTTACTGCCTGTGTGTTTAAATGTGGAAGAATTCTAAACCTGTCCATTTTTCTTTCCACTTTACACAAAAGTCAGTCCCATTGTCTCTTTCTGAAAAGACTTTCCTTTTAAGGCTTCCTCGCGGCCATGCAGGGGCAAGTGTTTCTCACACAAGCATCTGTTACGTTAGACTCTCGCCCCAAGTTCCAGAATCTGAACCCTTGGAAGCATCGGTGAGTCTGTCTTAAGGAAACGGGCTCTGCCGGCGGCATGTCCTTTTGGAGACAGAAAGCATTCACGTGCACCCCCTGGCTGATCGCCCCTCACACTGTAACACACCCTCAGAAGATCAGGGTTTCTTTTTCCCCCCGTTAAATGTGAAAAGTGAGTGCTGTGGTCGTCACAAAGTAGAATAAAGAGGCTCCAGGACAGCCGCGAGCCCTTCCGTCAGCCCAGGGATGTGGGACACCGCACATTCTTACCCTGGAGTCTGGGTTGGGTCCCCTGGCGATGCTGCTGGTATCTGTAGTCCACTCCGGGGCAATGCGGACGCAGGGAGCAAAGCTCTGACTTGCCTTTTCGTTGCCTTTCTTTGTGTTCTCAGGCCATGGATTTTAAGAGCAGGTGTCTTGGTGCACTTGGGCTGCCCTAACAACCCCGAAGACAAGCTGGCTTAAGCAGCAGACGTTACTCCTCACAGTTCTGGAGGCTGGCAGGCAGATCAGAATGCTTGCAGGGCTGAGTTCCGTCGAGGGCCGTCTTCCTGGTGTGCCGGTGGCCACCCTCTCGCTCCGTCCTTATGGCAAGAGAGAGCCAGAGCTAGCTCTCTGGTGTCCCTTTTTACAAGGACTCTGATCCCACCAGTGGGTCCACCCTCATGACCTAACCTAACACCAGCTCCAAATACCATCACGTTGCGGGTTAAAGCTTCAATCTAAGTTTGGGGGGATACAGTCAGTCCTAGCAGCAGGTTTGGGTTATCTGTGTTTAAAGGCAGAAGAATATCCAGAATTTGGAGTCTTGGGCCAGAAGGAAGGGGGGATGGTCCTTGTGGTTGCAATTCTCCTGCCTGTAGAAGGTTGAAGCTGGGCCAGGGAAGTCCCAAGATGGGACAAAGTTCTGAATATAAGGGGAGTGTGGGTTTTCTGATTGGCTGCCTTGAGGGCCTGACTGCCCCTCTGAACACGTTTCCAGGACAAGGATTCATGAGCATGTCCAGGTTTGGGGACACTGGGGTGAGCAGGATGGGACCCTGCCAGCTGGGGGCAGGGTCCCAGGGGATGCTGAGAACAGTGGGACCTGGTTCCTGCCAGCCATTTTCATCTGGATGTCTTGTCTGAACCTCAGGATCGTTGGAAGAGTTGGCATGTGCCTGTCTCCTTTTCTCAGACAAGGAGATGGTGCTTGGACAGACAGCTTGTTGGGGCAACATGCCAGTGGCAGCCGAAGGCTGGACTTCCAGATCCCTGCCCAACATCTGCAGTCCTGCTGTAGCTTCCGGGTTTCTCCAGAGTGGACCCTGTGGAGAGCATGGCACCAATGTCCAAGACCTAGTAAAAAATCTAACAATCTAGGCATGTCTCTTTCGAGGAGTTGGGGGGGTCCCTGAGCGTTAGCATTCAGTTGAGGCACGTGAAAGTGCCAGTGTGCACCCAGGTTTGGCAAAAATGGAAACTTCATATTGTCCAACCTAAATCATTAAATTTCAAAACAGAACAAACCAGATACTGGGCTGGCTGTGCATCATTACTGCAGCTGTGATGTCAGCATTCAGACCACACGTTGGAGCGAAAGGCCAGGGGCCCATTCCTACAGTGACCCTCAGCCATCACCTTATCTGTGGGCCCGGGACCTGTGGATAGAGCCTGCCCTCCTCTAGTCTGGCTGCCATGTCCTCCAGGTTGGCGTACCCCTCCCCAGACCGTACCTCCCACCCCCTGAGGCACAAGCTGTGGGCTCAACAACACCTGGACATGTGTGCCCTATAGACCAGGGGCTGAGCTCAGGCTCTCTGAACCCAGCACTGGCCAAGGGCCCAGGAGACAGTAGGCCCTTGGGAGCTAGGGAGTCAGACCACCAAACTGGTTTTTATGGGGGTTTAGGATACAGGACCACTAACTCTTCTCCCAGCCAAACTAGTATCTCTCTGCAAGTGGCTGTCAGAGCCCACCCTTGCAAGGCATCGGGGCCAGATGGGCATGGGGCATCCACCACCTCAAGGGGTACACCTGTCCTCGTGTATCCCTGGATCCTGCCCCTCCCTCCCCCCAAGGCCAATGTGGAGAGCCCCAGCAACAGCCCCTTCGTGTTCCTGAGAATGGAGGAAGAGACAGGAGCATAGAGCCTGAGCGCCTTGGCCGAGGTCCCAGGGCTAGAAAATGGGAGAAACTTCAGAAATACTGGCAGTAACAGGATGACTCTCCCAAGAATTATGTCAAGCGAGAAAAGCCCATCCCAAAAGGTCGCATACTGGGAACCTCCATTTCCATGACATTCTTGGACGGTCCTGGTTCTAGACGTGGAGGACAGATCGGTGCTACCATAGATCAAGGAGGGGAAGTGGAAGGGAGATGGAGGTGGGTTCTCCTGGGAACGGAACTGCCCCGCATCTGGTGTGAATGTCCACATCCTGTTTGCGATATCGTCCAGTAGTTTTGCAAGACTCCACCACTGGGGGAGACTGCGTGAGGGGCGCAGCACCTCTGTTTGTCACAACTGCATTGAATTTGCAATCATCTCAAAATTTAAAGATTAATATAAAAATACATATTACAGGGCCGCCTGGGTGGCGCAGTCGTTAAGCGTCTGCCTTCGGCTCAGGGCGTGATCCTGGCGTTCTGGGATCGAGCCCCACCGGGCTCCCCCGCTGGGAGCCTGCTTCTTCCTCTCCCACTCCCCCTGCTTGTGTTCCCTCTCTCGCTGGCTGTCTCTATCTCTGTCAAATAAATAAATAAAATCTTTTAAAAAAATACATATTACATAATTAATTCTAATACAAAAGANGGTGTTCCCTCTCTCGCTGGCTGTCTCTATCTCTGTCAAATAAATAAATAAAATCTTTAAAAAAAATACATATTACATAATTAATTCTAATACAAAAGAGAGAAACGTGGGACCCAAGAGAGACTCGAGGAGGCAGGGTGCCCTGGGGTGGCCGAGCGCCAGGAAGGGACCACACAGTCATGCTGGGGAGGGTCACGTGGCACCCAGAGGTGAGCCACGAGCCCTGTGGTGAACGGGAGTTGGTGCAGTACCCCACCATCTGCCCTGTTCTCCCGGATCTGAGCCAAGAACCCCCTGCACCCTCGTACCCCCCCAAAAAACCTGGGTCCACCAGGTGTAGCAGAGTTGGCAAGAGCTGAGAAGGATCAGGGACGCGGTAGGGACTGAAGGGGGGGGTGCTCCGCCTGCACACACCTGCCGGAGGAGATCATGTGCCAACAGGGCTACAGGCTCATGGGTGAGCCCTAGACTAGCACAGCTCCCGATGCCCACCGGCCCTCATCCCTCCCAGCTGCGTGCGCAGCACAGACCCCTCACTTCTGGCTGGGCGGGCCTCCCAGAGCTCAGCACAGACCCTGCCTCACAGGGGTGGGCCTCCCTCCATCCAGCATCTGGGCTGGGGGGACAGGGTCCTGCAGTGAGAGGAAGGGGCTGGCTGGGTCATGGCCAGAATCTGCAGGGTCTGACAGGGATGGCCAGTGTGCCCCTCAGCCCCCACCTGACCCAGGCTCCTAGTCCCCATTGTGAGAACACTGCCTTTCACCGTCTGGGACCAAGGGAGCACATGGCCACTGGCCACAGACAGGCCCAAAGCAGGCCAAGCATCCAGCCCTGCTCGGGACCGCCAAAGGAACCGTGGAGAGCCATGAGGCACCGGGGCAGCAGGGAGCCCAGTGAAGATGGCATGACACCGGATTTGCTCCTTCGTGCTTGCACTCTGGTCCCCGGGCCTTGGAGAGAGGCTTGGGTTGTTTTTCCTCCTAGTAAGTATGCTCCCGGAGGAGCTGCTGCCTCTCTCCTGCCCTGAGTCCAAGGAGCCGCGGAGGGCCTCCTGGGTCTGTCCTAACGCCACGACCTGGCCTCAGAACGAACAATAGGCTCTTGAGGGGTCACAGTCTAGGCCCTGGGGGTCTCCTCATTCCTGAGGCCCTATGGTCCTCCACTCTTGGGTCTCCCCCAGGGGCCACACCTCGCAGCCCCCACCCAGAGGACCCTCCCCACAGCTCTGGGAGCTGAAATAACCCTTCACCTGTCACCTGGCTCTATAGGCACCCACCCCCCCCTTCTTTAGGGCCAGGGTGGGCTCACTGCCAGGCTGGGCTGCCCCCAGAGCTCCTCCACCTCTCCCCCACACATCCAATCCCACTTGCCCCCAACACTCTCCTCTGACCCAGCCCCAATCCCAGCCCTTCCTGACCCCCACCTCCCCTGTGGATGGTGCTGTTGGCTCCCCCTCCGTCCCCATTCCCCCTTTCAGAGAAGCCCCAGCACTGCCCTCTGTGGCCACACCGCAGCCAGCTGACCCTCCCCACTGCACTGAGGGCTTCAGAGATCTCCCAAAGCAAACAGAAACACCCACCACCCGTGTGTCCTGGGGCCCTCATGCCCGGGGGAATGTCCTCTGGAAATGCATCCCGCTCGGCCCACGGCCTGGGGCTGGTGGGGATCACAGAGGCTGATGGCCCTCAGTGCTGGGCAGCCACTCGGAGCTCCTGACCTTGCCCTAGACCCCTGAGGGGCCCAGAACAGGACATGGGAAATGAGTGACAACAGGAAAGATCTGCAGCTCTGTGAGGCTGGGGCAGGGCACCAGGGCCAGGGGGACCTCTTCTGGGAGATCCCAGGGATTCAGAACGCCATTCTGGATGCCAGCCTCAGCTGCCCAAGTCCGAAGACTGAGCAGAGGTGTGGCCCCTGGTCTGAGCACCAGCAAGTGCCCAGGGGTCCATCTAGCCCCATCCAAGGGGTGGGGTCCTGGAGATAGTACTGAGCCTCAGAGGCAGGGGGAGGTGGGGGCATCAGCCAAGCTGCTCTCAGGAGACCCGGCCTCTGCGGATGCTAGAGATGGGGAGAGTAGCTTCTGCCCCTCCCCCTTAACATAGACCTGAAGGCTACACCTGGGCCATCTTGGGAGTGGGGGTGGGGGCACCCTGGAAGTCGTGAGGGTCGGGGTCTCTACAGAGCGGTCTCCACTTGAGCTTGGAGAGGAAAGCCACCCCAGAGCGCAGGAAGGGGACCCTGGCAGCCGGGTGCACCACCAGACTAGAACCTGGGGAGGCCTGGGCAGGTGGGAGAGGTGGGGGAGGCAAGTGGGGAAGGCAAGGGGCAGCAGCTTGGCTGGCCACCCTGCAGGACGGTCAGGGGCCCTCCCACACACCTCTGTGGCCAGCTGCCTGTGGTGGTGGTGCCCAGAGTGGCCTCCGTGCACCGGTGCCCCTGTCGCCCCTGGCCCCAGGTCCCTGCACTCCCCTGCACATGGCCCTAGAGCCCCTTCTGCTAGCCAGCAGGGTCTGCCGAGCAGAGCTCAGCCCGTTGCGGCACTGGGTGATGCTCACGGCTAGGGAGAAGCCAGGGCCACAGAGAGGCCTGGACAGTAGACTGCTCTGTCCTCCAGAGGAAACATCACAGGCAGAGGCGGGCTGGACGGGAACCCTGCAAAGACCCTCGCCCAGATCACGCCTCCCACTGACCCAGGGCCTGACCCAGCCTGGTGACCCGAGGAGAAGGAAATCCAAGCCCCACCCCCTCCTTGCTGTGGCCCAGCCCCCAAGGGGCCCCTGCACCCTGACACAGGCGCGCACCTGATCCTGCAAAGGGAGTGACAGCTAGATGGCCAGAGCCAGGCTCAAGCCCGCCACAGCGAGCCACGGGAGGAGGGATCAGACAACCCCACAGGGAGGCCCAGTCCTGCCTCCTCGGGCCTGGCCCTGGCGCGTCGTGTCCTGAGGGACCCATGCTGTCTGGCTGCTGGGGCCGGGCACAGGTGGGAGGGATCCAGGCCTACAGCAGGGAGGCAGCAGGGGCCGGGGGCGGGCAAGGGGCTCTAAGGAGGCTGAGTGGCTGCTTCTGGAGATGCTGTACTTCAGAAATGGAGTTTTGCTTGGCCCTCTGACATCCTTCCTGTTCGTTCCTGTTCTCGCTGCCACCCCCTCACATACCCAGGTTCCAACAGAGCAGCCCGGAGGGGCCTCAAGGGCAGGTGGGGGTCCCTCCTACCCTCAAAGCCTCCTGGGTCTGGGTACGACATGCAGGCTATTGCAAAACTGACGTTATCACATCAGAGGAACCCATGAGTCACTGCCCCGGAGCAGGGGCTGCACCCCAAACCCTCCTGAACAAAGGCCTTTTGTCCCCAAGCACCACGCCCCCACCCGGTCCCCATCCCCAGGCCAGCCCCGGCTGTGCACGCCATCAGACTCACAAGCCGCCAGACATGCCGATGGCAGCAGCAGGCAGGCACAGGTCAGGGCTGTGTTCTCGACACCTGGACATGCTCCCCAGCCCTCCTGGACCCAGCTGCAGAGTCTGGGCTCTGGGAGACCCTGAGATGCTGAGGTCCTCAACTCTTGGGCCTGCTCAGGTGCCCGGGGTTGGAGCCCCAGCAGCTGGCTGACCCTGGGGCAGGACCCTCAGGTCATGGAGCCCTCAGAGCCCATGGGGTGCACTGGCCAAGCCCAGGCAGTGAGCGAGAGGGAGGCAGTGCCCCCCCCCAGCTCCCCAGCTCGTCTCAAGAGGGCCGCCTGGCCTTAGAACAGTGCTCTTTGTGCAGGATAGAGACCTCAGGGGAGATAAGGCTCCCTGCTGCCCGCAGTGACCTTCTGCCCCAGGACAGAGTGCTCGGAGTTTCTCCCTGGGGGTGAGGAATCCCTGCCCCTTGCCGCCATCACCCAGAGTCCCCAGCCATCACAGTGAGCCCAGCTTGAGGACCTCACAGCAGCACTTCCCCACCTCAGGGTCCAGCGGTTTTGTGATCACCAGAGTGGTCCAGCCAGCTGGCCTCCCCTGACGCCAAGGGCCCAAGCACAGTCATTCCCAAGCTCAGCGACTGGCTGGCCAGGGGCTCTAGCCACTAGGTCCTGGGCACCTGGCCTGTGTTTGCTGCCAGGGGTCCTGGCAATTCCAGCTGCACAAAGAAAGTGCAGAGACCCCACCCCACACATACCACATACACACTCTACCATGCCAAGTCAGAGACACCGTCCCAGCCACGGTGAGGACAGCTGGTCAGCACGGGGAGCCCAGGGACACACACAACCAAAGACAGAAGCACAGAAACCGTCACCCAGACCCCCACACCCCGAGGCCAAATCTCAGTCCCTGGCCCAGGTCACAGGAGACAGGATCCCCGGTCTGGGAGTGAGAATGTCCCAGGTGTGCTCGGAGGAACCTGGCCGGGGGTAAGTAGCGGCCCCTGGAACAGCCCCCCCTTACCAGCCTGGGCCCAGTCTGAAGTCAGACCCAAAGCTGGGCCCTGGCCGTAAAGGGCCAGCCTGACCTGGCTGTGTGCTAACATCCACACTTCTTCCAGGTACCCCAGGGCCCAGGCTGGGGGTGGGGGGGGCCTCTTCTGCAAGCCTCACCCCTACCCTGTCCCATCCCTCAGCCCCCAGAGAGAATCACGGGGAGAGGGAGCAGGCGGCCTTCGTGCTCCTAGCTGGGACCCCCCTCCCTGCCCCTCCAGACTTCTGCTGCAGACCCAGGGTGGGGCCTGGCTGCTGGCTGTGCTGTGCTCCCGGCCCCCCCACGAGCACTTTCCAGCTGTCCTGAGCAGACACCCGCATTCCTGTCTGCGCTCACCAGACAGCACGCCCGGAGGGCGCTGGAAGGCCAGGCTAGGGCCCCACACTGAGACACCCCCATCCCCAGGGTCCCATGGCCTCCTTTGGGGCCAAGAGGGGCCAGTCAGTTGCAGCTAGGCCATGGCCCCAAGACCAGGGTTCCGGCAGCGCAGGGCTGGGGTTACCAGAGGAAGCATGCCCCCTCCCAGGAGCCCCTGCCTGGCAAGCCCTGGGGTCAGACGGAGGTTCTGGGAAGTGAGCCCTAGGGGAGGTCAGTGAGGTCAGCCCATTACTTCCCGCTGCTCCAGGGCGGGGGTCAAGGTCAAGGGTCAACCCAAGGCCATACAGAGCTGTGTGGCCACTCTGGCTCTGGCCCCAGATGCTCAGGCCACCCCAAAACCCAGCTACACAACCAGAGAGGCCAGGCCAGGAAAAGAACCCCATCTCCCAGGCTCTCCCACTCCCTGGAGCCCTTGCTCAGGCTGGGCATCACCACAAGGGCCCAGGGCCTCTTAGGGGGCTCCAGACCCCTCCCCGGGCCCCAGGGAGATTTCCGAACACCACGGTGTGGCTTGAGGGCAACATGGCAGCAAGCTTCCACTGAAGCAGGTCCCAGAGTCAGCTACACATTCGTCTTCTCCATGTGACAGAAGACTGCTGTCCCTTCTCTCTGGGAGACCGGCACCTGGGCTCTGGAAGGCAGGCCACGCCTTGGGAGCCTCACTCTGCACCGGCTCCGTGCTCACCCTCGGCGTCCAGCCTGTGTCCTTGGGGGCCTGAAGCCTGGGCCCTCTCAGCTCACAACCCTCGATGCTGGACGGTAGCCACCATAGCCCACCCCAGCCCCCCACGCCTTTGCCCCCACACCCTCAGCCAGATGGCACATTCCAGGAGAATTACAGCTAAGTGGCTGAGGACCTCTGATGAGGGGTGGCAGAAACAGGGACGGAGCCCAGACAGACCGGCAGGCAGGTACAGTCGGGCGGCAGGCCCCGGCCTTGGCCACCTGCCCACCGTGGGCTCCGAAGGGTCGGCCTGGTTCGTGCTTCTTGTCCTCGCCTCTCATCTGTCATCCCCTGTCTGTCACTCTCTGTGGACCCTGGGCCCCATCTCTGGGTCTGGGTCTCCATCTCTGTCATCACAGCCTCCAAAGCATGTCTGGGTATGGTGAGACCTGTCCCCTCCTGGACCTGACCAGGTAGGGCACTGGCTGGCGCTGAAGGACCTGCAGGGGAGTGGGGAGCCCCCCGATGCCGTGAGGCCCCAGGCGCAGCTGAGAGTCTGGCTGGGTGCTGGCCATTATCTCTCAGCCTCCCGCCCCGTGTTTCCCCTCTGTAAACGGGTGTCAGGCATGGACAGTGCCCACGGCCAAGCCCAGCGCAGGACCTCAGTAAAGCGAAGTGGGAGACAGGGCCCCCTCCTGAGCTTCTGCCTCCCCGGTGTGCCCCTCCTCTCCCAGCCTCCCCAGAAGGGCCCCGTCCCCCACCCCTGCAAGCTGCCGAGCATCCCCGCTCAGACCAGGCCGGCGCCTGCAGCCGCGGAAGCACAGACACCCCACCTCCCCCGCCCCCCCCCCGCCCTTGACGCCACCCGGGGGGCAAGCAGGGAGAGAGGTGAGGACGGGTCACCGGCCAAGCCCGTGGCTGCCGGCGCTGGCGCCAGCGCGGCACCAGCCCTCTCCTGCCTCATTACTCAGCGGGCTGCAGGGAGAGTCCCCGGGGAGGGGCTGGAGGATGGCCCTCAGGCTCCAGTCTCCTCCTGCCTGCCTCCCACCCCTGCCCCTTGAGCCGGCAGGCAGACCCCAGAGCCCTTCCCTCCCCCTCCCCCTGCCCATCCACAGGCCCAAGGAGGCCCTTCCCCGCTCTGCCTTGGAAAGGGGGCTTCAGACCCTACCGCCAGCCCCCAGGCACCTGTGGAGGGGCCAGGGGCCTGGCCTCGGCCCTCCAGGTGGGGCTGACTGCCGGGGGCCCGGGGGCCCGGGTGCCAACCAGAGATCGTATCTCAGCAGCTCTGCAGAGGCCCGGACATCCCAAGACCAATTTACATTCTTTGGTCTGGGTTTGCTGGAGCCAGAATGGGGTGGGCGTAGAGGGCCCCGGATCCACAGGACCCACAGGCAGGGTCTTGGCCACCCCACCCGGGCTTTGTGTCCTCTGCTGGCAGCCACCGCGACCCAGCCGGGGGTGCCCTTGGCCCCGCCCCCTAACGCATGCGCACTCAGCACCTGCCCCCCAGGTTCACCGCGCAGCCCAGTGCAGGGCCCCCACCTGCGTGCTCTCTGCGCCTGCCCCCCGCCGACAAGGGCCTCCCAAGGGTTCCCCTCCTTGCCCTCTGCACCCAAGACAGGGACAGCACATGGCACCCAGCTACCATCTGACTCACCAACTCTGGCCCTGCAGGTGTCCATCGGCTGCTGCCTCCAAGACTGGACAGGAGACCTCATGTCCTTCTAGGGCTGCCCACCCACCCCACCTCCATGACGACACAGTAACCAGGCGACAGGGAGGGCTGAGAGCTCTTTATTGCTGTGACCACAGGTTTAACAACGGACAGCGGGGGTGGGTGGGCCAGCAGCTGCTCCTGGCGTGTCTGGCCCTCACGTGCCCAGGAGCAGGCCAGAGAAGCTCGAGCCACTCTGGATGGTGAGGGCTGTCCCGGAACCGTTGTCCACAAAGACGGAGGCATACTGTCCAGCCTGCAGACACCCACAGTGGGCATCACCACCCGCGGCACCCGCCTGCCCAGGAATGAAACTCGAGCCCCACCAGGCAGCCCCCACCCCAGGGGTCACTTGGCTGATGTCCGTGCCCTCGCTGGGTGTAGCAGTGCCAGGCCTAGGCCCCCTCCCCACCCATCCGTTCCTCCAGCCTCACCTGCAGCTGCAGCAGCCCCTCCACATGCACGGTGAAGACCCTGCCTCGGCTCTCCAGGCCCGAGATGGCCTCCAGGGACCTGGACGCGGCACCGCGGGGCGACAGTGAGGGCACAGCTGGCTGTGGGGCCAGGACCCTGCCCGGGTACAGTCTGGAGCAGCCCCTTCCCTCTCCACGGGCAGGACAGTCCAGGCTTGGGCACCACCCCCTGCGGCCCCCACAGCATCAAGAGTGCCCCCAAGGAAGGCCCACTCACGTGTGTCGATGACACAGGGACTCAATGCAGACGAGCACACGCACTGTGTCCCGCGCCCGTGGCCGCGCCCTGCCCTGCAGCCCCCTGTGGTCTGTGGAGACAGGCCCAGCCTGCAGCAGCCCCAGCGAGGATGGAGCAGAGAGGGACAGGGGCTAGACGGCCAGGTGCAGGCCCAGGAGCGGCTGAGGGCTCGGGGAGAGTGGGCCCTGAGCAAGACCCGCCCCCAGGGGGAGGTGGGGTTGGAGCAGGGTCACCTCTTCGATGGGACCCAGGCCTGGGGGCCGGCCCCCACTCACCCACATGCAGGCTGGCAGAAAACTGGAAGATGGCGGTCACTGGGGCTGTGAACCGGCCTGAGGCCAGGCTCAAGCCAGACCCCCGCAGGAAGGCGCCCTGGGCCGTGGGCTGGAGGGATAGCAGGTGAACAGCCGGCTGCAGGGCCTGGGCCCTCATCTTGCACATCCAGCCTGGGGGAGGCGCCTGTGACCAACAGCTGCCCCCCCACACAGGCCCAGGTGGGCAGGATGGGGGGGTGACCTGTATGCACCCACCCGGGCCTCTGGGCACAGGCTCCGGGCCCCAAGGGATGGATGAACCCTCAAGAGCCCCCACCAGGGAGGGCATCCCTGGCTCCTGGCCACCTTGGACCCCACCCTGCCACACGGAACCCGCTAACCCTGACCCAGGTCACCTCCTTCCCCGCAACCACCTGCGCCTGGCTCCCCCAGGTGCCCCCTGCATGTATGTGCTGGATGACTGTCCCAGGCTGGCTGTGAGCCCTGCCCAGCAGTGGGGAGCCAACCCAGCACCCTGCCCCCCGCCACCGCTGGCCCCTGATGGCACACGAGGAGGGCCTTCAGCAGATGCCCCGAGAGGCCAGGACTCGCTCCCACGCACACTCACAGCCTGGAAGCCATGCAACTCCACCAGCGTCTTCTCGTCCACCACCACGGGGCCCTTCAGTGCACAGTGGAAGGCCTCGGCCACCAGCTGCCTGCCTGTCCCCTCAGGCAGCCATGGGCCCAGCAGCCCCAAGAACCGGCGCTCGGTGGCCTCTGCGGGGCAAAGGTGAGGGCAGCATCTTGGGGTCAGAGTGGGGTCACCCGCAGGGCCCAGGCGGGAAGAGTCTGGGACAGGGGCCTCACCTTTCAGCATTTCCTGAAACTCTCGCAGCAGGGCCTCCTGGGTGACTACAGCACCGGGGGGTCCGGGGGGCCCCGGGGGCCCGGGGGGCCCAGGGGGGCCAGAGAGGCCTCGCTGGGGGGAGGCAGGAGAAAGTGAGGGTTCCAGTGGGAGCCACAGCCACCCCTGCCCTGGGTTCAGACCCCGGGGCTCACCGACTTCTTGTCCCGGCCCCGGCACCGTTTCTTCGAGGCCCCTTCATCTGGCCGCCGGACGAAGTTCAGCCATGTTGTGTGGGCGTCTGAGAATTCAGACCCCAGGGCCTCAGGTGGCTGCAGGGCCAGGGGACAGGACCAGTGTGCAGGCCACCAGGCCTCCCTGAGCCCTGCCCTACTGCCCCCAGTGGAAAGTGGGGAAACTCAGGCCCAGGCCACCTTGGGCAGGACTCAGGGCACACACAAGGAACATGGCCATGGGGCACCGCAGGCCACCCCTGGGGATCCAGACCAGGACACACAGGGCAAGGGCTTGGGGCCTTTGTGGAAGCCAGGACCTGATGTCCAGGCATCTGATTCTGGTTCTGTATTGGAGCGACCGTGTTCCCTCCCACTGCACTGGGTCCCCAAGCAGACAGGCACACCCGCATACACACGGAACCAGCCCCACACGTCCCAACAGGGGCCTGGCCCTGGCTGAGGTGGGCAGTAAAGAGCAGGAGCAAGTTCTGGGTGGGGGCGGGGGTTCCAAGAGCTTCAGAGCCACGCAAAGCTGGGGAGAGGATGGGCACAGGCCCTGCTTTGTGCTGGGCATAAGGTGTGTGAGCCGGCAGCCGTGGCGCTCCCGCGGCCCCGCTCCTCAGGCTCGGACCCAGGCCACAGCTGGCCAGCCCACCTTACTGTTTGAACAAGGGCTGGGAGGGGCAGAGCAGAGCTGCCCGAGACCATGCCCCCTCCACCCTCCAGCCACCCCCCTGCTAAGCCCAGTTTCTGCACCAGAACAGGCAGGGGAGGCAGGAGCACCCCAAGCCGCAGAGTCAAGGAAGGAGCGTATCACGCTAGGTAAGGGGGCGTGGGCTGCGGAGAGAGTCTGCCCGTCTCTGAGGAAGTCTGCATGCCAGGCTCCAACAGGAAGCTCGTAAAATGGGCAGGAACACAGCAGATGCTGGCCTGGCTGGGAGAGTCACCACCACGGGGCTAGCAGAACCCTGGCCACTCTCAGAGAACTGTTCCCGGCAGGGCAAGCTGAGCGGTCCTGACTCAGGCAGGGTCCAGTCCGGCAGTCAGCCCTCAGTCCCAAACATGGCAAGAGCCAGCTTCAGGGGCAGGTGCTGCCTCCCACCCCTGATCTGGGCCCCACCCAGGGAAGAGAGAGAAGCCAAGAATATTTGAATGTCCTGGTTCCTCGCATATCTGCTATCTGCCTGATCCCCTGGCTGCCATCCACCCTCACCATGCTTGAGGGACCCAGGAGCCTTGAGAGACAAGCCCACCAGTGGTGTCTAGGGGCCAAGGGATCAGGATTTCCGGGCAGGTGGAAGAGGAGCCCACCCCTAGCAGGAAGAGCAGAGGTCCGAATGTCTGGGGAGGGCCATCCTGGGGTATGTGTCACACGGCAGCCCCCCCACCGTGGAGACCACTCCTGGAATAGAGATGTGCCTGTTTGTCCCCAGACGGACCCGTGCCTACTCCCAGAAGCTGCCGGTAGCCTACTCTTCTCTGGCTGGCAGGCCCAAGGACTCACTCTCTTCGGCCTGCCCATCTGGGAAATGGGGCCTCGGGCTCCAACGGGCCGCGTGGGCTGAGAGCAGCCTGGCTGGCCGCCGCAGAGACGCCCTTGGGAGGCGGGAGGCCAGGATCAAAGGCATGAGGGCTTGGGGGGTGGGGGCCGTGCCCCAGCAACTCCCTCTCCCTTTCCAGGTCTGCGGCCCCCAGGTGGGCAGCTGCTCGAAGCCACCAGGCCTGTGCTGCTGGGGTTAGCTCCAAGAGCCCCTCTGGAGATACTCGGCCCACGAGGGTGGAGGACCAGGGCTGAGGTGGGTACAGGGATCCTTTGTCTCAGAGGGGACCCCAGGGGCAGACTGAGGCCAGAGGGACTCCAGTGACCAGAACACAGCCTGTGCCAGAGGCCACGGGGGGCTGGCTCTACAGTGGGGGGGTCCCGGCAAGGACCTCCAGGAAGCACAGAGTCCGGGCTAGCCTTAGCCTCTCCAGCCACTCAAGTTGTGGGTTACCCGGCTTCCCAACAAGGGGTCTAGAGCTCCCCCCGACCCGCTCCTGAATTGGCAACTACACCAAATGGCAGTGGGCTGCTAGCGGCATGTGGGACCTGAGGCTTCGAAGGGTTCGCTGCAGCCCCTCCGGGAAGCCCCTCCCCTCCCCCCACCCTTCCCCTGGGCCCCGGGACCCAGCGGCTGCCCCACGAGCAAGTCCTGCCCAAGGCCCCACTCCACTGAGAAAGGGTGGGGAGGCTGGAGGGCCGGGCAGGGCAGAGCCTGCAAGGAGGAGGGCAGCCGGGAGCCAGGGGGGCGCCCGAAGCCTACAAGCACACACACACCCGCACCCACGTGCGACCGGCCCGTGCATACCTCGGGGGAGCCCAGCAGCCCCTCACTGTTGGACGTGGTGGCGGTGGGGGGCTCAGTGCGCTGGCTGGGCGGCCGTGGCCTCTTGGGCTCCCGTCGCGCCCCGACACCCCCGAGGAGCGTGAGCTGCAGCCAGAGGGCCACAGCGGCGGCAGCCCAAGCCCAGTGCATGGCGCCCCGCGGCTCCAGACCTTGGTGGTGGCTCAGCGTGGTGAGCGGGGACACCCAGCTGCGCTCATGGGGGCGGCAATGCAGCTGGCACTCAGGGTCCCCGTGCGGAGACACAGCCCCAGGGGGCGTCTATCCGCCGCCCACGCATGTGCAGGCAGGGTGAGCCTGGAGCCGCAGCACGACCGGCACCACGGTGCGCAGGCAACACAAGACACGGGGCAGACGCAGACGCGCTCCCGATCCCGCGGGCTGGGCCGGCGCCGGCCTCCCCTCACAGGCAGTGCCCTGGCTGCCCCAGCACGCCGCCAAATAAACCCTCCCCTCCTCCCCCAAGCTCCAAGGGGGAGGGCTCACGCTCTGCCGCTCTGCCAGCCCGGGGGCGTGGACGGGGGCGTTAGGCTGCTGCAAGGGGCTGCACCTCCCCAGGCGCTCCCTGCGTTTGGCAGCAGCCCCCACCCTTCCCCAGGAGGGCCAAATCACCCTGGAAACTGTAAACACGAATTCACCCCAGCCGCCTCCCAGCGACGCTCCTTGCACCTCACATCCAGCCCCTTCGGGGAGGTGGCCCAGGAGGTCCGAGGGTGGGGACAAACTCCATCAGGACGAAGAGCCCCATCTGCCCTTCCTACATATGACCCACCTCCCTCAGGCCCTCCGGATCCTTCAGGCCCCCTCCAGGCCCTCTGACAGAGGTCCCCCCATGCCAGGGTCCTGGCGATGCTCGGAAGCCTGGATCAGACCCTGCTCCTGAGAAAGGCAGGACCCAGGATGGACAGCTGACCTACTGGGCTCCCACCCTTGTCCTGGCCTAGGTGACCCTGGGCGTTGGCCCTCCATTGGGGGCGAGCATGGCTAGCGAGGGGAGGGACTGATTGACCTCAGAGAAAGGCATGGTGGGTGGCCTGGCTGAGGCTGCCCTGGAGTCCCCCGCCCCCTCCTCTTTTTGGGACACAAGGCCAACCCTTATTGCCTGAGGGGTTGCCCTCACCCAACCAGGCCTTTCGGCTTCCTGCTGTCCCAAGCCAGCAGGGGAAAGGGAGAGGAGTCCCCAGGCATTTGCCATCTGGAGGTCAGCGTAAGGGTGAGCCCTGGGTGGCTGCGAACAGCAGAGGAGCCTACTTCCTCCACAGCCAGACCTGAAAAACGGTGGGTCCTCAGGGAGAGTTAGGGCCCTTCCTTAACCACCTGCACGCTGTGAGCAACAGAATGACCGGGGCCAGCTCAAGTCAACAAAGCCTTGCAGATTCAGTCACGTGACAGGGCCCATGACAGCTGCCCCTCGGTGCACCACGAGGAGGGTCAGAGCCACAGCTAGCCCCCAAAGGAGCTGCGGCTTGCAGTCCAGCCTAGAGGAAGGTGGGGCACACTGGCCCTGGTGGACAACATGAGTCCTCCTCCAGGCACTCCTCAATTTCTAGATGTCTACCAGGAATGAGGAAGGCAGACCCCAGCCCCAGACCATGTCCATGGCGGGCAGCAGCTACAGGCAGAGCCGCCCAAGACAAGCCTGGTGGGGAGGATACGAGGAGTGTCTGCCCGGGGTCATCTGTCCCCCCTCCTGGTTCAGGCAGAGGTGGTCAGCTCCAGGGACAACAGCGGGCAGTTGTGGTGAACTCTGAGATCGCTGCTGGAGCCTCAGCTCTTTCGGGTGTCCAGCTGGTGAGCCAGCTCCCAACGCCGGGGTCCTGAAGGGGGACACGCTGCAGAAGATCCCCTTGTGCCCTGCCCGGCTGGAACCCTAGATATGACCTGCACCCAACACCAGGTCAGGAAGGTAGCCCTGGAGACTCCCACTGAGCTGCTAGACGCCTTCCTCACAGGCTGGCACCTGTTTTTCTACCAACTGCATCCTGACGGCCCGATCCTTCAAGGCTTGAAAGTGTTCTGGAAAGTGCCGGGGGCAAGGCACCATCTCTGACTGGCTGCTGTGTGCACACTGCCAACTGGCCAGCCTCCAGCACAGTCCTACAGGCAGGCCGACCTACAGCAGACCACCTCTGAAGCTGGATGGGGGAGCCACACGGCAATGGGCCTCAAACAGGTCCGACCATGCCTGAACCATGGGTTCTGCTCCCAACCAACCCCAGGCACCTCGACAGGAAGCAGGAAGCAGGAGCCACTTCCCTGGCCCACTGCTTCATGTGTCTCAACCAAGCCGCACTCTGCAGAGGGACACAGCTCCCCGGGCTTGGGTCCAGTGTCGGGGAAGCAGCTCTCTGCTTTCCAGTGCCCCCTCCCCCTCTCCCCGGCAACCCATGGGTCCTCCCGGGGGCCCAGCTCCCCCCGTGAGCACAGGATCTGCCTGGAAAAGCACCAAAGGAACCCTGCTCTCCAGTCCTCCATACCCTATTGCCCCAGACACCCGCTGCCCCTGGAGGGGAGGCCCAGGCCAGCTGCCGCTTCTCTGTACCCACACCGGCACAACCCAGACACCCATCGTCCCCACAGCAGCCTGCCCCCCGTGATGCCCTCGGCACACCAAGGGCTGCTCCAGCCTCAGACCCAGACCACGCCGCAGCATTTGCAGCTTCAGATCTCAAACTCGGGCCTGGGGAAGCTTCTTGGGGGACAGATGCTGAGAACGCCCTTCGCAAGACCACTCCCCACACCTCCAGGACCCCTTCACCTGCGTCCGTGCAGCACTGAGTCTGGGCAGGGTCTTTCTCCCTGGATTAAGAGACACCAAACACAGCTTGCATTCAGCCGTTCAGCTGGGCCAACTACTGGGGACGCCCGACTGCCCTCCCCCAGGGACTCCACATAAGAGAGAGGGGCCGCTGACCCCTCCGAGGGAGAGCAACACGGACACCGGGTCAGACGTGTAGGCGCACAGGACAAGTTCATCTTTACATTATTTATTTATTTATTGTAAGCAATCTCTACACCCAACGTGGGGCTCAAACTCACGACCACGAATGCAAGGGTCACCTGCTCTTCCAACGGGGCCAGCCAGGCTCCCCAAGGCCATCTTTTACGTCAGGTGACTGCAGACAGCATGCCGCCTTGGACACTGGGTGAAGGCTCTGTTCGGCACGGATCTATTTCTACCGCTGACAAAGGGTTTTTAATAGTCGAGATTTCACACGGGGCGAAGAGATAACCCACGTTAAGTAAAATAGTTGCTACGATGCCTCCTCAAAACCTCAGGAAATATTAAGTGTTTGGATCAGACGCCGAACTCCAGACACACCCTCAAGCCGGCCGTGCGGAGGACGCCTGGCGGAGCAGGCCCCTGCCTACCCCTGCACGCAGGGGTCCAGGCCCAGCCGTGTGGCGCTGCCGCCGGGGCCCACGGCAAGCCACGGGACACTGCCACGCCGCAGACACAGTAGCACCAGGGCCCCCACGGGCCAAGCCACCGGCCTGCCTGTGGGCTAGCCTGGCGCTGGGCTGAGATGGACTTGCACTTCCGCCAACAGAGACTCAAACAGCACATTTAGGAACAAAGATATAATGAAAGATTTTTCTTCACAAGAGCAGGTTAAATACACTCAAGTGGTAAATCATAGAGGAATTTTAAATAAACGGATCAAAAACCAAAGGCTGTCAAAGATGCACAAGTCCGTGGCTTCACTTGAGGCCCCTGTGGCCCCTGGAGTGGGATCAGGGCACCTCAGCCCGGGACCCGCAGACACAGTGCTTTCAAATGACGCCAAGTGAAATCACCACACAGGCACTGGATGGAAGATGTCAGCAGCCAGGGAGCCATCTCCCCCCGCACCGGCCCTGCCCTTCCTGGGCAGCCGTCACGTCCCGTGATGCCCAGTCCCTGTGTGGTCTTCCAGGGCAGAGCCCATACCAGACACGGATCAGCTGCGAAAAGGAACATGGGAGCCTATCTTTAGGGTAAAGCAAAGACCTGGACCAAGTGTGAGGAGACCCCGAGGTGCACAGAAGCCGGCTGTCGGGTGCAGACCCCCAGCGGGCCGCTGGGGTCAGAGGAGATGTCCTGCAGGCACCAAGGGCCACCCCTGCAGCATCCGGGAACCTGGAGGTGGCAGTGGGGGCCCCAGCCTGGGTGTGGAGGCAAGGGGGTGGGGGGTAAGGTGAAAGCAGCCTCAGGGACCACACAGGACACCCTGGCTCTTCGAGTAAAGGGTGCCACCTTGTGGTCACACAGCAAGCAAATGCTGAATTTCAACTTCAGCAAAACAAAGAACCCACTTTCCTAGGAGGGACTGCTTCCTTCCAGGTGAACACAAACACATTTCAAATGCTGAGGCCAAACCCCACGTCTCCTGGACCCCATCTGTGGCTGTCCTTGGCCAGCCCCTGGGCCCCACGGCCAGGCCCCCTGCCCCTGCCAGCCAGGTGCAGCTGTGGGAACTTCTCCCACCTGGTGAGCCAGGGAGGGCTCCACTGGACCAAGAATGCACGCAAATTATTTGATAATCGAGTTTTGTATTTTTAAGTGACCAAATCTAATAAAATGAAAAACAGGTTTACTAAAACAGGTCCAAAAGACGATACAGGAGATAAACTATAAAACCAAAGCATGAGGCCCCTCCTCGACACCCAAGCTCCATGGTCCCCAACCAACCCCAGCGCGAGGACGGGGAGCTGAGAACCTTGCATCGCCTCTAAATCCAAGTTACACACTTTGGTTTCTGTTTTCCTTTTCAAGGTTTTTAAAAAGCTAACCCCGGAGTCAGGCAGGTGCACCCTGCGCTCGGCAGCACGTCCAGCCAGCCCACAGCAAGCTCGGGCCCAGTGTCCCTCGTTTTTGACCACTTCTGCCGGCCGTGGCACATGGCTCACTCCTGCGCTATGCTTCTCAGCACGTACTTGACCGTGTAGGCAAAAGCCGCAAACCCAACTATAACAAACAAGTTCGCCAGGGCGCCGCCCAGGAGTCCGTGGTGCCGGTTGGCCTGCTGGAGCCCCGCAAGGTGTGGCCCAGCCCCTGGTGCGTGCCCATTGAGGAGCTGAAGCCCATTCTGACCATGGTGTGTTTCCCCATCTGGAACCACATCTGGTAAGGGGAGAGCCTGGGGTCGGCTACTGAGTTCGTCTTGGGCTTTCTGCTTTTGTTTAATTTCCTAAGATAAAAACAAAAAGAAACAAGGGTTGGTCTAAACAATTGAGTTCCTTCAGGACTAGGGAGGGTTCTAAGACCCACCATGAAGACCTGTGGGGCCAGCAGTCGCCAGCCGCATGTATTCGATCCTGATACCCACCCTCGGAGCTGGGGGCTGTGGCTAACCCTGTTTTACAGATGGGAGGGGGTAGGCACTTGTCAAAACCACCCAGCCTGCACCCCTCAGGGCCTAGACCGAGCAGGTCCAAACAACACAGGTTCACCGCAGCCTCGACCTTAGTGCAGCTCACCCTGCCCCTCCTGGCCAAGGGCCCTCCCTGAAGCTCAGCAGCCCACCTGAGGAGCTCCATGCCCTGTCATCCAGTTCCCGTTCCCTGGCCTCCCCAGCTCCAACCGCACCGCCCAAGCCCCCTGGTCCCTGGACACGTTCAGGAGAAGGTGTGTGCGGGACGGGGACCCTCCGTGTTGTGCACCTGTGGCACAGGGACCACGGCAGCACCATCTTCTCTTTCAAAGAATCAAATCTGAAAGTGCTCCTGACAAGGGGGGAGCAAAACTGACCTCCAGCCTCTGTCCCTTACCTCCACGACTTCAGGGAATAATTCACAGAAGACTTTGTCTTTCAAATTAAATGCTAAACTTTGTGCAGCCAGTTGTCTTTTCTAGGAAGAAAGAAAAGGGAAATATCAGTCCGAAGATTAATTTCAATTCGTTCAAATTCTAAAGACTACTTTATCCTCAAAGGCTGTTGTCTTCATGTTGCTGAAAGCACCCTGTGACCTCACTCTTCACAACAAGGCTTATTTAACTTTCCATTATCAATTAATAACATTAAACTTGATTCCTACTTAAACAACAGGAAAATAAAACCAGTTAACAAGGACTAGGCACCCTGCTACCCATGGAGGAGCTGGGGTGCTGCCCACTCCACCCAAGACCTCTCGGGAGCTTGGCCTGTTCTTCCCGCTGCTGAGGAGAACAAGGAACCCCACAGCAGGGAGTCTCCACATGGTGCCTGGGGAGCAAGGACATGAGTGGGAGCCCCCAACACGCGACCATGCTCTCCACCCCTCACCGTGAAGTCCGACGTCTCTATGCTGCCCAGGGTGGGGCCCTTCTCCACCATGAAGCTAAGGAGCCCCGTCAGGATGGTGGAGACGGACCAGGCCGGGTTCCAAGTGTCTGGGTGGAAATCCGTGATGGAAAGACACAGCCTGCAAAACAGGGACCCACTCAACAGAGCTCACCCCGATCCTGACCACACTCAACACTAGAGAAGCAGAAATGCCTTACCTTGTATTGCACTTAAATCTTCCATTGGGCGTTATCATATAAATACTAGGAGGTTTAAAAGGAAATTCTCTGGGAAAAACTAGTTTTCCATGATAATAGCCACCTATATCAAAACAGAGAGAGAGCCTGGTCACGGTCCACGATGCAACTCCTGTTGGGGTCGCATCCAGCCCCATTCCAGCCCTCAGGCTGGCGTCACGCCCTTCGGCCTCCCACCCCATCCCACCCCACCCCACCAACTCCCCGTCATCTCTCTGCACGCCAGCTGACCACCCCTGGAACACAAGAGCCTTGCTGGAGGTCTCACGGCGGGGGGGGGGGCTCATGACCAAAAATTAGGAGCAGCCCTTGTCCCCCGTGACCACCACACAACCCTGCTCAGTCTTCCTGTGCACCGGGCTCCTCAATGGCCCCCTCCTGCCCTCCTCCCCAGCATGCCAGCTGAGGTCACCCTTACTCAGATCCCCTCCCTCCCGCACTACTCATTTCTCCTTCCACACCAAACTACACCCAGCAGCAAGCAAAACTGCCATCATTTCTTCCACCGTAAAAACACACACAAAAAAAAACTCTGGCTGCCACCCTCCTCCAACTCCTGCCAGTTGCTCACTCTCTTTTCTTTCTGTAAAATCCCCAGAGAGCTACATGCAAGTCCACCCTGACGGGGCTCCTGCCCCCACCATGGTCCCCCAAACCTGACATCGAGGTCACCAGACCTCCCCTCACACACCACCAGGCCTGACCCTAAGTTCTAGAGCCCACCCTGGCCTGGCTCCCCATTCCCATCCCACCTCCGCAGCGCTGGCCACTGGCTCCTCCAGTGGTCTCCCTGATCACTCACGCTTCTGGGGTCTCACAGTCTCATGCGACGTGAGGGTACGATAATTACTCTCCAACCAGCACCTCCACCTGGGCCTCTGGGCCTCCTCCCCGGACTCCAGACCACGGACTGACCATCCAGGCAACACTGCCCAGAGGGGTCCAAGAGAGAATTGCAGCTATCTCCCCCAAACAGCAGCTCCATCCTCTTAGCCATTCAGACTAAAATCTGGGAGGCCCCAGTGCCACCCCCGCCCCGTCCCCGCCGCCATTTCACGCCTATTCCATCAACAAATCCTGTTGGTCACACCTTCAAACTGACCCAGACCAACACTTTGGGTGACATGGCTAGCCTAGCATCAGGCCTAGTCTCATGGCCTTCACTCCTGACTGCTCAGCTCCCAGTCCCACTGGCCCATGCCTACCTGAGGCCTCACACCCTCGTCTCAGGGCCGCACCTGGGAGCCTTTGGGAAACGCAGAGCCTTGAGCACACCACAGGCAGATGGAGTGTAACATGCAGGGACAGGATACCTGGTGATGTCTGTGTGCGTGCACATGAATGCCGGCACAGTGAGGCTTCACGAGCTGCCCTGACTTCCACCTGGGCTCCCTGCTGTCCCCAGCACCCTGGGTGTGGTCCCACCTGGAGGACTGGGGTACACTAGTCCCAAAGAGCCACACATCTCTCTGTGCTCCAGTGCCACTGTTGAGTAGTGGCTCCCCACTACCTCATTTGGGGCCCCCACCAGAGCCCTGGCCACCTCGCGCGAGTGCTGTCTTCTACTCCAAGCTCTGCCAGTGCTGGAGGGACGACATGGGCAAGTGCCCCTCGTAAGGCCAACCGAAGAGGCAGCCAAGTCCACCAGTGAGAAACTAACACTAGAGATGACACACACAGCACACTCACTCAAAATCACTATGGAAAACCAAAGTGGAAAACAGGCAAGTGATACAAACAGGTTCTTCCTAAGAGGACGCAGGAAGAGCCAATGCACATCTGACACGGTTTGGCTCAGGGCTACACAGGAAATGGCTGCCCTGTGTAGCTTAGCGGAGGGTAGTGGGAAGACAGACACTGCCTCGCGGCACGAATCTACACCGGCCAGGAACACGGAATTCTCAATACCCGCTGACCCGGCAGCTCTACGTCCTGTGACCTACTGGAGAAATGCTAGGTGAAAACCTTCTGCCAAGGGAAAGGCTCCGTGCAGGAGCCAGGCCCAGGGAGCAAACTGGAGAAGCAAACGCAAGTTTCAAGACACACAGCAGGCAGCGCACGGGGAACCAGGGACGCTGCAATTCTCCCCGTCTGGGCGTGCACCTTACGGTGCAGACGATGAACTCTGGGAGGATCTGTGCTGGAGGGGGGCCCAGGAGGGCTCATCCTGAGAGGTGAAGAGGCACAGCAGGGGACATGGGAGGACAGAGCCTCACCCAGAGGTCAAGCCCACAGGGAGTGTTAGGGAAGCAGTGCCAGGCCAGCAGCTCCCACACCCTTCATTCCAAGCGTCCACAGGGGACAGAGTGAGGAGCACAGCCTTGGCCAAGCCCTGCGGACAGAAACTACAGAGAGCACTGGGGCCCTGAAGGAGGCCAGGGAGCGCGTGCAGCATGATGCCGCACTTCCACGTTGCCCTTCCTCCACTGGACTGCTTTTACAACTAAGTGAGGAAAAAAGAAAAAAAACTCCACTGGCCAGCTGTGCCAGACTGTTCCTGGGTTTTCTGCGCTGTTCCGCTGACCCGCATTTCTGCACTTCCCCCCACAGCCTGCTCACTGAAGCCACCCAAGTCTGAAAATCAAGCAGACTGACTCCTCCCGCTCTATTCTTGTTTTAGCTACTCTTGATCCTCTGCCTTTCCGTGTACATTTTAGAACAAAAATCTCAGAATAAATTTGTGTATGCCTACAACAAACTTTTATTATGACGACGGGACTGCAAAACACGTACAGGTCAATTCTACAAATTTTTATTATGACAATGGGACTGCTTAACATGTACAGGTCAATTCTACAAACTTTTATTATGACGATGGGACTGCAGAACACGTACAGGTCGATTCAGGAACACTCTCTAGCCACACGTGCACTAGCAGGAGGCCACTTCTGAACTGTTAGGGCTGCTGCGCCAGGAGCAGCAGCGCCGTGGAGCCCAGAGGCCAGCCAGTGCTGAGCCAAGCAAACACGGACAGGGAGAAGAGCCATGAGAGACTGAGAAGGAAGGGTCAGGACATCCAGAGGTCAGAGGAGGAGCAAGTGAGGAGGAAGCCAAAGTCAACACCATCAAAAGTTCACGGAACCCCAGACACTGAGGCTGAGATCTGTCCCTTGGAGACTGGCAATTCAGAGGTGTCCCTTATCGACCCAGATGAGAGCGGTCAGCAGAAGGGAGGGCTGCAGGCTGCAGAGTGTAGCCCTGAGCTGAGGAGAGCATGGGCAGCAGGGGAGGGGATGGGAGTAGGTGCTGAGGTGGGCAGTGAAGGGAGAGGAGGCATAGGAAGGGAGGAAGGAGGAAGAAAGAAAGGGGAGGAAGAGCAGTAGGAAAAGCTGTCCCTGAAGGGAATCTTGCTGGCAGCCTGAGAGTCAAAACCTGCAGGTAATACACAGGGGAGTACCAGACACAAGGAAGCATTCCTGACAGGGCTGGGTCCGGAAAGAGGGTGCCTCTTTCTGCAGAGTCAGGACACCCCATGCTAGGCAAGGCCTGGGGGTATGGGGGTGTCCTGCAGTCCCAGGCTGCATGCGTTCACTCGGGGCCTGCCTTCTCCTCTCCCCACTGCCTCCACCCCTGTCCAGGCTCATTTCCAGCAGGAACAGGCCTAGATACAAAATTAATAAATGTTCACTATTTAATCGGAAAATACTAAAACTACAAAAAAATATGGGGGGATGGGTTAGCCCGGTGATGGGTACTAAGGAGGGGACATATTGCATGATGCACTGGGTGTTATAAGCAAACAATGAATCCTGGAACACTACAACAAAAACTAATGATGTACCGTATGGTGACTAACATTAAAAAAAAAAAGAAAGAAAAAACTACAAAAAAAAACCCTTAAAAACCAGGCACAATGCCCCTTGTGAGAGAGAGAACACGCTCACTCCTTCTCAGAAACACGTATTTAACAAGCCTTCTAACGTGATCTGTCCAGACAGCTCTGAAGCCCGTCTTTTGCTGCATTTCTAGGAAACCCACCGCAAGCCCAACAAGCTCCCACACCGCTGTTGGGCATTTGAGCAGTCCCCACCCACCCTACAGAGCGCCTCTGCACCTGTCTCCCTAGGACACATCTTCCCATAACAGGGACTCCTGCATCAAAGGAGAGTCCTCATATGGCGAGTGACGTATGCTGAACATTCCCCTCCAGCAGCCAGACGCTTTTCTAGTGAAATCTTATACAAAAGTCCCATGTGGAGGTATACGTCACATGAAGTGAGGCCCCAGTGGCTAGAGAGTGGCAGGCACTGCCCACCTGGCCACAGCTCTGCCCTGGGCTTGCCCTGCCATGGCTCATCGCTCACCCCGCCCTAAACCCTGAAGCTGATGCCAGGCTCCTGCGGCCCCCACGACGCGCCGACTAATCCCAGTCTACTTTGTAAATGACACCAGAGGACCCTGGTGGCATCGCCGGATCAGCCTCCGCAGCAGTTAGGAGAACAGAGATGCCCAGCTGACCCAGAGCGGATCCTCCCTAAACCTCAATGCCCCATCCACAAAGGGGCCCATCCCTTAGCTCAGTGGGCTCAGCAGAGGGAGTGCTCCATAAATACACCTTTCCTTCCTCCAACAATATCCATGCTGGTCTGAACAAACCCCAGGAGAAACTGGCCACACTGTCCTGCTCACCAGTTCTGTCTTTCAGCTCTGATCCCACTGGTATCAGAGGCTGGCTAAACCCTGCAACTTACAGATAGACCCCAAAGACTGAACACAACGGCAAAACCAAACACTTCTCGGACCTGGAGAAACTCTGGGATGGACTCCAAGGAAGTCCAATCTCACTAACGCGCCTCCAAAATAGGGCGTGATTCACAAACATAAAGTGTTTGAGAGGTGAGGTCTATTCAGAAGGTAAAACGACCTCTTGTTCCTCTCACTCAGATCAAAGACTTACCTTCATAAGGGGTCATCTCTGGGCCTCGGACCACATAGTGCCTGAGGGAGAGAAGAAAATCAGCTGGCTCTGGGGATGGCAAATTCTCCAAATTCAGAGTCACTCCGAGGCTGGGGTTTGTAGGGTCCAGCCAAAACTAGATACTCACGAATATTCAATAGGTGAACTTGTACTGTAGAGGGTTTAGTCACTTTGTAACAGAATCTTACAAACTGAATCTTGTGAGTTTTCCACGAAGTATTTTTGTGTTCACAATATGCAAGAAAGGAATCCTCTCTAACCATTGTAGCCAAATGACAAAGTTTTCAATGTTAATTTCACACACATTCTTAAGATGTACTTGGAAACTTGCATTTTTCAGTGTCAGTGTGCCCAAATATTATGAAGCAGGCCAGACAGGGAACAGCCGGTGACACGAGGTGGCTCTGTGTCCCCCAGTGTTGGATGTTCTGGGAGAAGGAGACACGACCTCAGAGCAGCTGTCCTGCAGCAGGAGGAATAGGCAAGCCCAGGTTGTACCCACAGGCCTCAGACCACAGGCAGCAGCACCCACACACTCCCCTCTCCCACACAAACAAAAAGCTTCAGCTCTATGTCCAGAGGTGTTTGGACTTAAGGATTTTCACACAAAACAGAAAAGCACAAAGGAGAAAGTAGAACCAACCAGAATGCAAGACCAGACACGACTATTAACCCCTCACAACCCTCCCTTCCCACAAGCACCATCTTCACGCTGTGGACCATGTGACATCCGCTATCTGCTAGCTGGTATGTTTTACTCCAAAAACGCTGTCATCCTATGCTGGCAGACCAGGAACAACCCTCAGAGCTAAGCACGTGACACACCCAGGAACATGGCCTTAATTTGTCACTGCTCCCAATTCCGGTGCCCAATTTGAGAACACTGGGTAGGGGTGGTGAGCAAGTGTGGAGAGCCCAGCAGCCTGAGTGGCACAGCAAGGGATGGGTACCACAGCACTCAGAGGACACCCACAGCCAAGCAGGAGAGCTAATCCAGCAGGCCTGACACGGCTGTCCTCAACCAGCTCCGGGAACTGGATTCCAGAGTGGGGAGAGGGTCTTACCACCCCAACTACGTTATTCATGCTCAAAATACGATTCATGCCAAGAGAAAGCCTGCCTTCCAGCTGGGCGTCTGGAGCACTGGGGGTGCCAGGCAGAGGTGCCCAAAAGACCTGCTCCCGCTGCAAATCCTGCGCCCTGGGTCTCTAACAGGCTTCCCTGCTGGACGTGGCCTCACACGTGTCGTCACAGCGAGTCCTGTGACAGCCCACAGGGATGGGAAGCTTGTGCCTGGTCTTCTATGGACTCTGCCTCCACTGCCTTCTCTATTTGCTGATTTTGCTCTTTTTTCTCTGTAATAAACGTCAGCGGCAGATCCCCCTCATGAATGACTGACCCTGGGGACCTGAACTCACAGGCAGAGAGAGGCTCCCCACACAAAGAGGACACCCCTGCAACTGCCACGGAGCCTGTCCCTCCATCTGCCAATTCTGTGGGCGGCCACACTTGGTTTTTGTTGCCTGGGGGCAAGGAGAGCTCTGCTGTAACCCTGAAGCCTCACTCACACGAAGCCCACCTCACCCTCAGCACCCTCCCCTCACCGATCAGAGCAGGCCCTTCTCTCTAAGCTGAGGAAGGTGGATCCAGAACCCTTGAACACCTGCCCAATCTGAAAAGTATTTCTTTTTAACTCAGTTAAATCCATTTTCTCCAGATTTAAAAAACTTTAAAAACACTTTTTTTTAAAAGTAGGCTTCACGCCCAGCATCGAGCCCAACGCGGAGCTTGAACTCTCGACCCTGAGATCCAGACCTGAGCTGAGATTAAGAGTCAGACACTTAACTGACTGAGTCATCCAGGTGTCCCCTAGAAAACATTTTTTAAGATCAAAACACAAAATACCTTTCAAACGGGGGTGTCTGGGTGGCTCAGTCAGTTGACCATGTGACTCTTGGTTTCAGCTCAGGTCATGAACTCGGGGTTGTGGGATCCAGTGCCGCCACTGGGCTCCACGCTCACTGCAGAGTCTGTCTGACATTCTTTCCCTCTCCCTCTCTCCCCACTTGCATGTGTGTGTGCGTGCAAGCTCTCTCTCAAACAAATAAATAAAATCTTTTAAAAGAGAAATACCTTCCGAACAGAAAATGCTTACTACCTGACCCCTATGTGTTACTTGCCACAAAATCAGCCATGAAGCTGGTAAGGGCAGCATCTCTGTAGAAGCATGTAGCCTTCGAAGGCCACACCTGAACACGGCCAGAGAGTCACTATGAAACAAGCGTCCATGAGGTACGGAGCCTCTCCTCAGCCCAAGGGCTTCCCAGGCCAGTGCCAGCTGCTTAAGTATCAGGACCCCCGAGCCTCTGTCGCAAACTCTCCAAGGCAGGACAGGCTACTTCGCAAGACCAAGAAGCAAAGAGCAGAGAAGGAGAGTCTAGAAGTGCAGCTTCTCCACCAACAACTGTGAGACCTACACACCCCAAAGCCTCCCCTATGGATCCCACAAACCCAGCACCACCCCAAAAGGTGCTGTACGGCACTCTTTTTCTCCAGCCTCAACATGCAGGGATTAAGGGAGACCCCATCATGGCCCCGGCTGCCACTCATTAAGAAGACAACCAGGGCACATCCGTAGGCCTCCGTCTACTTACATCTAAAAAGGTGTAGACGCACCTTTTCCAATGCCGCGATGGGAGCACAAGGCCACCCCGCCAAGCCCGCGGAGAACCCAGGGGATGGTCAGTGTGAGGTGAACGGCCATGCAGAGCCTTACCATTCAAGAATATTGGAAGGGAGGGGCTCAGCACAGATATAAGGCACCGGGTCCTTCTTGATTCGAAGATAGTCCTGCTTCAGCCGCTGGGTCGCTGTCGTCGGAGCTCTTTTACTGCTGTTGCTGCTCATCTGAGCGAGACAAACACTTCTGCTGACAAAGGAGGAAAAGGCACGCCACTGCCTTCCTCACCCACAGACGCTTCTGCAGGCCCGTACGTTCGCGTCCGTCTCTGCAGCCCACCATCGTGTGCAGTTAACTCCAGCCCCCCGGAACCCAGGCCTGTGGGTTGTCCTGACTTGCCCACCCACTCAGACGCCTGCAGGACTTGCAGATTCTCCTTTTCCGCCTGCCCTGCCACAACCTTCATTTATGTAATATCAGATGCAAAGATTAAGGGAAAAAACCCCAAAGCCTCACTCCTGTCCTCAAAGAATGGGAAGAAAAACATACAATTTAAAGGGTCCTAAGTAGAGGTGTGCTGAAGCCAGCCTGGACCAGTGCTCCTGAGCGACTGGGCATCTCTCTCCAACTCTGCTAATGAAGTGTTTATACCACGGAAAACAGGATGCACCCAAACCAGCCCCCACCGAAAGCCTGTTGTTAAATATCTTCCAACACATCTACTACCGGTCAAAAGTGGAGGGAACAAGGGAGCAGAGAAAGGGCCTCTCTCTGAGACTGGAGAGAGATGGGGACCCGTGAAAGTCTGACACACGTGCTGGGAAGAGGGAAAAGGAGTGCCCTCCAGACAGAAGGAGCTACAGGGACATGGGCAGCATCAGGGGTCCAGGGAAGAGTACTGGGCCACTGTGTAAGGAGCCACAGCACAGTAAATGGAGACTGGCCAGGGAGGCAAGGCCAGGCGGCCAAGCAGCACAGCAGAAAGTTTTTAGGTCCAAGCCCTAAGGGAGATCAGATTTTCTGTTAGAAAGATCACTGACATGGGGGGCCTGGGTGGCTCAGTCGGTTAACCATCTGTCTTCGGTTCAGGCCATGATCCCAGGGTCCTGGAATCGAGTCCCACATCGGGCTCCCTACTCAGCGGGGAGTCAGCTTCTTCCTCCCTCTCTGCAGCCCCCCACCACCGCTTGTGTGTGTAGGCACTCTCTTCTCAAATAAATAACATCTTAGAGAAAGAAAAGAAAAGAAAGAAAAGAAAAGAAAAGAAAAGAAAAAAGAAAAAGAAAGAAGGAAAGAAAGATCACTTGAACAGTTCAGCGAAGGTCGAATGGGACAGATGAGATGGCGTGGGAGGGATAGGACAGCACTGAAGGCTAAGGACCAGGAGCAAGGTCACAGCCATCATTCAAGAGAAGAAACATGGCCTGGCTTAGGGAGCCCTGGAACACTCCAGCTACGCTCAGAGGCAGAGGGGAGGGATGGTGAGAGAAGACACAGAGCTCCCCACCCTCACAGACATCAGAACAGCTCCAACTCAAACTGCTATATACACTGAAGTTTCCCATAAGATGGCAAGGCAAAAAAGTTCTGCTGCTAAAAATAAAGTGTGAAAGCCGCGGGTCTAAAATACGATTGAGAAGAGGACACGTAGGGGTACACAGGAATGGAAATGAAAAAGGAGCTTCCAGGCGACATCGGTGGCAAATTGGAGCCACCCCTGCCCTGCTCTCCTCCGTGCCACTATCGCCGCCACTCAGTGAGCCCAGCCCCTCCTGCCACAGCACTGGAATCAGTGGCCAGGATCACTGCCCTGACCTCTGGCCTGTACCAATCTGAAGTCACTCCCCCCCCACCCCTGCCACGGCACCTGCCCCTCCTCATCTTCAGCTCAGGGCCTCTGTGTGCTCATTTCCCTAGCGACAGCTCCATCAGGTCCGAGGTCTGCGGACTCCTGCCCCTCTGCAGGTTGCATTCCCCTCAGACCACTAAACCCCTAGACGACAGCCAGGGCTCAGCGTGCTCACTCTACACCCCAAGGCCTGCAGAGCAGTCCTCCGCACACCACTGCCCACCGCACTTCTCTGGGGCCCCTAAACTTCAAGGTCTCTTTTCCCCTCCTCCTCCCATCCCCACTCCACTCACCCTAATACAGGGTCTCACTACTGTTCCCATTAGCCACCACAACAGCCTCCCAACCGGCCTCCCAGCTTCTAGTCTCACCCCGTTTCAGTCCACCCTGGACCAGTGATGCTGGGGAACCCACAGCAGGAGGAGGCTACAGAACAGCCTGGGAAGGGATGCTTTCGCGCACAGCACTGCCCCCAAGCTCCTGGCCTAGCCAAGTGGACCAGGAAGCTCACCTGGGATCAACACCTAGTAAAAACAGCAACAACCCAAAGGCAGAACCATCACACTGGACTTGTTCGGTTTCTTTTAAATGTTCACATAAAGTTAGCACTCTGCCACATGTAAAACAATCCACTGGATAATTCAAATACCACTGTGTTTGCACTTAATTATGTGGCCAGGCTAGATGCTTAATGAAGGTTAATGGACAGCCACACAAAATAAATGGATCCTGCCTGATCAGTCATAAACGTCTCTCTCATTCTTGCTTCCAAAGGCATAATCTTTAATGCCACATTTATGACTCAACTATGCAGGTCACGAAAAGGAAGGGCTCCCAAATGACCCCTCCAGTGCCAATGTCAGTGCTCTCATGGTCCCTCTAGTCTACAGCACCTATACACTATAAAGCATGTCTCCAGTTCCCTGCAAATTCCCCAGGCAGGGAACATAAAAGTGTGTTATGCTGAAAAAAACAGTGTGCAGACATTTAAAAAAAATGACATGAATAAAAAATTTTCACATACAGAAGCTAAAGGAAAGCAGCCTGAACCAGTATCACGGGCATAAGTCCCTTCAGCCTCATATGGACACAGGCTTGCCACCTGCCCAGTATCCATTCCCCCCGTTCTTTTTTTTTCTTTTAAAAGATCTTATTTTTTTGACAGAGAGAGAGACAGCCAGCTAGAGAGGGGACACAAGCAGGGGGAGTGGGAGAGGAAGAAGCAGGCTCATAGCAGGGGAGCCTGATGTGGGGCTTGATCCCAGGACTCGGGGATCACGCCCTGAGCCGAAGGCAGATGCTTAACGACTGAGCCACCCAGGTGCCCCTTCCCGTTCTTTTTTTCTCCCACATCTCTTCCACTCACTGTAAGCATAACTCAGGTGATAGTGTGGCAAGAGACCTTGGCCTGACTGACCCGCTGGGCACGTGACACGCCCAAGCCCAAGACTTTCACGGAAGTTTCTCCTTTCTCCACCAGGATTGCTTCACAGGCTGGAGAGAAGCCCAGGGCTGATGAAGGCAGCCCCATTACCACTCATGCACCTGCCTGGGCTGGGAGCTGCCCCAGAGATCAACCCTTCAAAACAGTACAGATGAAGAACTGAAAGTTCTAGGCACCCAGATCCAACCATGCCTGATCGACAGACACAGCAGTTACAACTGCGCCTCTTTCTACCAAAGCTAGATTACACCAAGTTTCCCTCACCTGGAACAGACAGAGCACCCACCCTCCAACTGCTGGTGTGTGCTCTATGCACTTACTAGCGCTACTCCCACTAGGCTGTGGCCTTACCTCTCTTCAGCTGTTCCGTGCCTGGGCACGGAAAGAGGTCGGGAACTGGATTTGAATTAAACACAGACCAGCTAGGTAGAATCGACTGAAAAGGGGGCTAGAAGTCTACATCTGGCTAGACGCTGAGAGGCTGCAGGTAACTGGCAGACGTGCAAAGTAGGCAGGCACACATGAGGAACTGGCCCGGGGCCCAAGTGGAGCCACCCCACTGCGGCTTCCCACTCTTACCGCCTGAATTTTCTCTCGGTTATTACCTCAACAGGCATAAACCCAAGCACACTCATTCCTGCGGGGATCATGAACAGCTGAGGGTACTGTCTCGGGGTGAAGCGGCGGCAGGCTCAATGGCAGCCACCCCAACCCCGAATCCCGGAGACATTTACAAACCAAGATCTATGCCGCTAGTCCTGGAGGTGCCCGCAAGCGCGCCAGTAACAGGAGGCCT
>NC_048228.1:356047-375488 GCF_002007445.2 Ailuropoda melanoleuca
GTTCCGCGCACGGAAGCTCCAGGCCGGGGTCCCTCGAGCGGCGGGTCGGGCGGGGACAAGCCTTGCGACGGCCCCGTGCCCTCCGCGCGGGCCGGCTCCGGCGGGGCGGACGCGCGGCCAAAGCCCCGGCTCAAGCCCGCGCCGCGCTCTCACCTCTCCCCGTCGCCGCGCGTGGGCCGCCGCCGCGCTCAGGCTCGCCGTGGTCGAGGCCGGAGCAGGGAAGGAAGAGCGTGGCCCGCTCCGGACAGCCTCACCGCGCCGGGACCGAAGCCACCGAACCNATACGAGGCTGACACCCTGGAGGTAGGAGAGTTGGTGTCTGAATGTGGGGTGGGTGGGGCGGCTGAGCAAGCCAGCGCACTGCCCACTGCCCTCCCTGGAGAGAAAATCCAGGACACGGCCAAGTGGGGGCCTGGGGTTTCCCCTCATGGGTTGTGTCAGGGGAAACGCTGCATATTAACTATGAGCCAGGTGGTGGTCATCAGCCCCGACAGACCTAGAGAGGCCATTGCCGTGTTGGACTGTATGGCTCTGTGGGACAGAGCTGGGGTTCCAAACCCTTCACCATGCCCCTGACTACCCCTTGGCGTGGGCCACAAGTCGGTGAGATGACTGATCACACAACCATTGACAGTGGACACCAAGCACCGACAGGTCCAGCCGTGGCCACTGACAGAGGACAGGCACCATGCTTACACTTGAGTCTGGCCCACCCAGGGCATCACAGGCAGGACCTGAGCAGTGGCTGCAGATCTGGCTCCAGGCCCTGGGCGGAACCCAGAAGGAGTCCTCGCCATCCCGCAGTCCGCAGCCAGGCGAGCCAACCCGTGGGAATCCAGCTTGCAAGATGGCCGTTCGCGGGGCGGGGGAGGCTCATCCCCGCTTCCGATTCCGGTGCGCCGCGCTCTGGGGCGGCCGCTCTAGCCGGCCGGGCGGACGTCGCCTGCGTCTCGCTGCCACCTCCCGCCCCTCACGGCCGGGAGCGTCCGCGCGTGCGCACTGGAGGGCAGCTTCGTGGGGCGGGGCCCGAGGGCGGACGGTCGGCGCGTGCGCACTGGCGGGCAGCTCCGCAGGGGGGTGCGGGGCGGGGGTGGACCCCTGGTCTCGCAGGAGATCTGGTCAGGCCGCCGGGGCACAGCGAAGCGTCCTTCCGCCCTAACGCTCTCCGGCGGGCGGCCCCAGGGGTTGTCAGCAGCCGCAGGGATCCCGGACCCCCTCACCCTCCACAGTTTTTCCCTCCGCAAGAACCCCGGCCGACGGGGTCGGTCTGAGAGCGGGGCGCGCCATTCTGGGGAAGACAGACAAGCCCAGGCAAAGGGTAACCCCCGAGGTGCCGGCGTGAACTCCGCTTGGAGTTCACTGGGACCCCGACTCTTCCACCGGCTACCTTCCAAAGGATGGGGCCAACCCGGCCTAGGGGGCCAGTCCTTGTGCCAGGTAACAGGAGAGCGCCAGAGTCACTAGGGTCCCCGGCCCCATCAGTGACTGAACCCGCTTGGGCCCCTGAGGGTCACGTCCTGATTGGCCTTGTCTGGCTACCAGTGAGGCTCGGGGATGGGGAGCCCTACCAGAACCTGTGCCAGGTGGGGTCTGCCATGGGCAAGCCTGTCCAGCCCCTGCCCATGGGGAGAGCCAGCCTCATAAAAACAGTTCCACTGTTTCCCCAACTGAATTTTCCACCCAGCCCATGAATAGGGTCATTATGCAACAGTGGACACTGCACTGAGGCTTGCTTTCTGCTCCCACGGTCCCCTCCCTGCCTGGGGGAGGGGGAAGCAGAGCTGGCCACCCGTGCATGGGAGGGTGCCTGAAGCAGGCAGGTGGGGATACTGTTCCAAGGGCCAGCGTCCCTCGAAAGGACCCCGATTGCAGAGGCCTGGAGCTGGTCCTCTCCTCCTCAAGCCTGCCATGAGGGAAGTTTTGGAGGGACACGAGGCTGACAGCCAGGAGGTAGGAGAGTTGGTGTCTGAATGTGGGGTGGGTGGGGCGGCTGAGCAAGCCAGCGCACTGCCCACTGCCCTCCCTGGAGAGAAAATCCAGGACACGGCCAAGTGGGGGCCTGGGGTTTCCCCTCATGGGTTGTGTCAGGGGAAACGCTGCATATTAACTATGAGCCAGGTGGTGGTCATCAGCCCCGACAGACCTAGAGAGGCCATTGCCGTGTTGGACTGTATGGCTCTGTGGGACAGAGCTGTGGTTCCAAACCCTTCGCCATGCCCCTGACTACCCCTTGGCGTGGGCCACAAGTCGGTGAGATGACTGATCACACAACCATTGACAGTGGACACCAAGCACCGACAGGTCCAGCCGTGGCCACTGACAGAGGACAGGCACCATGCTTACACTTGAGTCTGGCCCACCCAGGGCATCACAGGCAGGACCTGAGCAGTGGCTGCAGATCTGGCTCCAGGCCCTGGGCGGAACCCAGAAGGAGTCCTCGCCATCCCTCAGTCCGCAGCCAGGCGAGTCAACCCGTGGGAATCCGGCCAGCTTCTGCCTCCTACCACATCGCCCGTCCCCGGCCTGCCTTCCTTCCTTCTGGGGAAGCTGGCAGCTTCCAGAGCTCGGCCTCCTGCTCGCACACTCAGCATAGCGCCTTCCCTCCTCCGCCTCCTCCAGGGGCTCCACCATCCCCACACAGGGCGGGCCCAGCTGTTTTTAGCACATGGAAAGTTATGTAAGGGAGGCCACTCCAGGGCACCTGGGGTTCAAGCACAGGTGTGTCTGGCACACACCCACACACACCTGCAGAGCACAGGCAGTGACCGTGTGGGGCTGGGGCCTCGGCAGGTAGAGGCCCTCTCCTGCCTCAGTTTGTCCCTGTGTAAAATGGGGGTGCCGACTTAGGTGGGAGCATCTTGATGGGAAGACTCAGAACCGCTCCGCTTCAGCCCCCAACCTCTTGATCACCAAGCACCCCTGAGTCACACCTAAGGGAGAAGGTGCCCAGGACAGATGTGGCCAGCAGGTCCTGCCAAGACCTTCACCCTACCAGCCCCGCATATGCTGCCTTCCAGGTCAGTAAGGCCCAAGCTGCCCAGCCCTCTGGCCATAGAGCTGATGGCCTCAGCAGTCGAGACAGGAGCGGGCAGCAAGGCTGGCCGCAAATGACAACTGAGACCTTCTCAAACCCCAAAGCCACCCTTTTGGAGCAGAAGCTGGAGCTGGCCCTTTCTCCCAGACTTCCTTCCAACCCTGCCCCTTCTGCCAATGGTCAAGTTGCAGCAAGAGGATGGCTGTATTCACTCCTGAGCATCTTGGGGGAGGGGGCACGGGTCTGTGTCAGAGGAGCTGCCAGGAAACCAAGAGGGTTAGAATCAAAAAAAACACCCTCATACCCGTTGCTGCTACCCCCTACCCAGGGCAGGACTTGAAGGCTTCGATCACATCTGACCAGGATGGCCAGGGCTCGAGAGAGGGAACCAAAGAGCCAGCCTGGAGGTGACCAGGCAGGAAGCGTGCACACACCCCACTTCTTCCAGCGGGAGACACCTGGCCAGACCCTGAGCCCCACCCAGCCCCAGCTGGCTGGAGGCACCTCAGGGAGCCCCCTCTGGGCTCGCTGGAGCCACTGCTTAACACTGTGGTCAGTGTTTGGAAGGTTGGGGAAGTTCCACATTTACACCAAGAAGGCCCCTCACCCTCCTGGTAGCAGCCCCCAGGCCCAGGCAGGATGACCCCCACCCGCCCACATCCACCAGGAATCCAGAACATATGCAGAGCCCATGGGCTCAGACTTTACTTCTGTCACACCAGAATCCCCTAGGACCAACTCTAATCTGCCCCTGAGGGTGGGGACACCCATGGGTGAGTAAGCAGAGCCTGGGGGCCCCATGAAACACCAGGCACCAACAATCTCCAGGACGGCCCCAGCCTGGAAGGGGATGCCTTGGAACCCCTAGGCCCAGCCTCAGTGAAGGCTACCGCTCAAAGTCCCGAAGGGGGTTGTACTCAGGAGGTTGGGGCCAGCCATCCTACTGTCCTTCTGGGGAGAGGGGAGAGGACGTGGGACCACCCACCTGCCCCTTCTCTGAGGCATCCTCACATTCCCTCAATACAGCTACCGAGGAGTGACCACATGGGCCTACACTGTGCCAGGAACTGGGGTCACCCTGTCCTGCCCCAGCCTGCACTCCTGCTCCTTCTAGGGCCGGTGAGGCCTGGGGAGGAAGGAGAGGGGACGCACCAGGAAGGGAGGAGGGGCTGACCTCTCTGTCCTCCTAGAGGTTTGCTCTGGGGTGACCTCCTCCCCTCCCCACTGGTCACTGACCCTTGGCCTGGGCACCTTATGCTGGCCCCTTGGCAGTTCTCAAGCTGTTTCCCCAGGAGGAGGGAAGGAAGGTTTGTGCCTTCTGCCTGGATGATCTCTGACTCGAGCCCCTCAAGCACAGTCATCATCACAGGCATCCTCTGACCCTGGCCAGGGCTCCCTCTCCCACGGGAAGGAAGGGCTCCTGTTCCCTATAAACTGCAGTTGGCTGGCGGGGACAAGGGCCAGACCCGAGCTCCCCGAGGCCAGGGTACCCAGGCCCCTCCTTCCTGGCAGCTCCCTTCTTCAATCTCCTGAGCTCGGAGCCACGGGTCACTCCTGTTCTAACTACCCGGAGCGCCTGGACCCCTCCTCTGCTGCTAAGAGGCCTCCCCCAGGACAGTGTGCCCCCCATTCCCTCGATAACATAGCCTATCCCACAAAGGAAAATTGCTCAGGGGCAGAGGGCCTGAGAAACCCCAGGCCTGTGCTGAGTCTGGAGGCTCTGATGTGGGGCTTGGGGAGGGGGTATCCACACCAGTGATATCAGCTGGTCCCATCCCTGAACCTTGAGCAGGAAGAGGAAACTAAGGCCCAATGTGCGCTTGAGGAAGTGGGCTCTGAGAGCTTGATTAATTTGGGCAGGGTCATACGGTAAGTGACAGAGCGGTGATTCGCATCCACACCCAGGTGAGTCCCGGGCCTGCTCTTCCCCAGGCAGGACTTCCTTCTCCCAGACATCACCAGTGGCCATCCGCCTCCTTCCAAAGCCACAAAGCTGATGACCTCACCCCTCCTCAGAGCCAAGGGCCCCACCGGCAGGGCCTATTGGAAGTGAGGCTCCTTCCCTCATCCCAGTCTGGATCCTCGGCACTGATTCGGGGTGGGGTGTCCGAAACCTACAGCTTGCCCTGGGGTGGGGGGGTGAACAAACCTGGGACCAGGCTGAGGGTCTGGTTATTTGGGATGGTGAGACCTCTGGGTCCTGCTGGGGACATGCTGGATCCCCACTGGGGCCAGAGGTGGTGGGTCATCCTAGGCCTAGGGGTACTGAGTGTCCTGCCATCAGCTGACCATCCAGCCTCACACAGCCACACTGACAGTGCAATCTGGACCCTGAGTGTGCTGTGCTCTTAGCGTGTGACATGTGGTCTTAGTGTGTATGTGGCCAGGACATGTGGTGTGTCATCTTTGTAGGCGGTGTGTCGTCTCAGTATGTGGTGGGGTCAGTGGTGGCCTTCACGTCTGCTGGGAAGGGTGAACTGTGTGCCACAAGGTGCCAGGTGTCATCTCCACACCCAGGCCCTGGGTTGTGCCCACAATTCGAGCCAGGCCCAGTGGCTGGCCCTAGACACCTGGGTTCTGGGAGTGGAGGTCCCTGCCCAGCATCCCTCGGTCACAAACACCTGTGGTCAGTGCTGGCAGCATGAGCCGGGCACACAAGGGAGGGCAGGCATCCCTCCTGACCTGTCAGTGGAGAGCAGGCAGAGAGGTGAGCGGCCAGGGTCTGCTGGGAGCAGGAAGAGCGGGTGTCTGACCCAAGAGAGATCTGAGCTTCGGGAACTGGGGGAGGGGAGGGTCTGCTCAGCGAGAGGCAGCTGAGCCATGCAAGGGGGTCTCAGCCAACAGGGGCCTCTGCTCTCCCTCTAGAAACCAGGAACCCCTCATCCCCAGGCCTCGCATCCAGGGCTCTGCACAGGAAAAGCTCACCCAGGGGAAGGATCCCCATCCCTGCCCTCCCGGCTTCCCCTTCCCGGTCCAGAGTGGGTGTGTCTGCCCCTGCCAACCAGGCCCCTCCCTGCCTCATCCCACGTCCAGCCAGCCTGTTATAAATACGAGGCTGCCTGGTCAGTGTCGGGCCACAGCCCGCCTTGTCTTGTCACCTACCAGAGCCGCCATCACTGAGGCCACCCAGCACGGGAGAACGGAGGCCCCTGCAGAAGGAGGCCCCAGCGGCAAGGTACCAGGGGCACCTGGTGTGGGCTTCCTTCCCCCAACCTGGAACGCACAGCTGAGGATCCTGTCTCACCTTGAAGGCCCAGTGTGGTCCTGGGGGGACACACCTGTGGGCAGAGCTCTGTGCAACGTGAGACCCAGCGTGAGCACCCCGTGCGGGCACGTGCTCCTGGCCAGGCGTGTGGGAGCCCACGGAACTGAAGCCGGGAAGGAAGGCCAAGCCGCCTCCACCTTGTGCCCACGGCCCCGCACCGCCGGCCGGCCTGCTCCCACACACGGTTCCCCAGAGCACCCCGGAGCAGCCTGCTGGGGCGCGCCGGGCCGGGCACGTGCTGGCTGAGACGCGGCACGTGCTTAGATGCGCCCCTCGCTCAGCCCCCGCCCCAGGCTCCTCAGGAGGGGCCAGAGCTCAGGAGGGTCGCCCTGGGTGCAGGAGGGCCTAGTGATTCAGACCAAGAGGCGGGCAGTGTGGAAAGTCCCCAGGAAGCCTGTGCCACTGGTGACTCCACATGTGTTCGGGGCGAGCAGGCCTGGCCTAGTCTGGGCCGCATGTCCCTGTGTGCTGGCGGAACTGGGAGTCCGGGGGCCCTGCGTCTGTGGCTCTGCTTCTCTAGGGCCTTCAGGTCCCCACCACTGGCTAGCCCACTGGCCCCCTGCCCACTTTTCCTGAAGCCCAAAGTCCACAAACCGGGCTTCCCCGGGGACAAGCTCAGCAGATGATACTCAGGGGCCCATAGCACTGAGCAGTCCTCAGGCCTGACCCTTGGCGCAGACGTGGCCGGAGCAGTCTGGTTCCATCAGTCCCAACCAAACGTGGCCATGCTGGCCACTAGGGGTTGGTAGAGACCATTGAAGCCCAGCGTCTAGTCTTTGTAGAGCCCCAGGGCACAATACAGTCCCCACCCCAAGAAGGTCACCTGGCCTACCCCTCCCTAGAGGCCCCTGCCCCACTTGGGTGGACGGTGGCAGGGACCCACCCAGCCTCAAGCCTGAGTACAAACAGTACCAGGCAGGGCTTGGACACCATATTCTCTGCTGTCCCTGTCCCCACCGGCAGACCCAGCTCTGGCTGCAGTAAGACATACCCTACAGAGGCTGCCTGGGGCCCGGTTTGGTGGGGGTGGCTGCGGGGCTGGTCCCAAGCCTCTGACAGGGCCTCTTTTGAGCATCAGCAGGCTGGGCAGTGGCCCCGGTGGCCGAGGTCACGGCTGTCCCTGAAGTTCCCAGGGACAGAGAATGGACGTCCTAGCAGCCCCAGGTGAGGAGGCCTGAGTGGGAGTCGGGCCTGGCAACAGGCTGGGGCCACAGTACGGCTTGCTTCTTGGACGCAGGTAGGAGCCATGGCCCACACCACCAGTGGTTCCCCGACGTTCCACGAGGCCCAGCAGCCACTGCCACGGGTGCGCGAGGACAGGCGGAGGGAGAGGCTGGTGGAGCTGCACACCTCCTTCAGGGAGCTGTTCACCTTCTTCTGCACCCACGCCACCATCCACGGAGCCATCCGGCTGGTCTGCTCCAGCCAGAACCGCCTCAAGACGGCGTCCTGGGGGCTGCTGTTTGTGGGGGCCCTGGGGGCCCTCTACTGGCAGTTTGGGCTCCTCCTCGAGCAGTACTGGCGCTACCCCGTCATCATGACAGTGTCCGTGCACTCAGAGCAGAAGCTTTTCCCAGCTGTCACTCTGTGCGACATGAACCCACACAGGTGAGGGGTCCTGACTCCCCAGCTCCGCAGCCTGGGGCATCGCCTCGCGTGTGGTCACCGTGGAAGGCCCACTGGCTCACACAGCCCGGGTCATTGATGACCCCACCTCACTCCACCTCTGTGCCCAGTGAGGAACTCTGAGACCTCTGCTCTGGGCCCCGGCACTGGGCGGGGGAGGTGTTCAGGAACAAGGAAGAGCCAGTTGGAGCTTGGAGTGACCAGTGCCACCCAGACACCAGGCGCTGGAAAGCCTGGGAAGGGTGAGGGGAGGTGAGAGGGAGCTTTCCAGAAGGGCAGCCTGGAGCTAGGCTTGGGGGGGGGGGCAGGAGCCGGGCAACATTCCGGGTGGGGAGGCAGCAGGAGCAAAGACAAGAGGAGCTGTGGCCCGAGCCAGGAGACTGGCGGAGCCCACGGGGTGGGGACGGGGGTGCTTCTAGGCTTCCCAGGCTGACTGTGGGGTCGGCACCGGGGGGCAGGCACTGCTCTCCCCAGCAATACCTCGGGACTCACCTCGCCCTTCCCCTCGCCCTGCCACCCCCCAGGCCACGCTCAGCCCGGCACCATCTGCAAGTACTCGATGAGTTTGCCCAGGAGAACATCCGCTCTCTCTACACATTCAACTTCAGCGAGAACAGGGATGTCCTCTTTGCCGACGACAGGGCCCCCCAGCCTGCCTTCTACCTGGACCGTGGGATCCGCCTCCAGAGGCTGGGCCAACCAGGTGGCCAGAACAGAGTGGGTTTCAGACTGGTGAGTGTCCCTCGCCCTGAAAGGTCCTGGCATGCGGTCACCCTGCAGGACTCTGAGCGGGGCGTGGGCAGACGAGGAGGCTGAGCTGAACCGAGCCCACACCCCACAGTGTAACAGCACAGGTGGCGACTGTTTCTACCGGGCCTACTCGTCTGCTGTGACAGCCGCCCGAGAATGGTACCGCTTCCACTACGTGAACATCCTGGCCCTGATGCCCAGCACCCGCGAGGACAGCCACCAAAGCCACGGAGGCCACTTTGTCTTCTCCTGCCGATTCGAAGGCCAGGACTGCCAGGCCCGGTGAGTGGGGGTAGGGCAGCTGGCTGCTCCCCTCCCCCCCCCTGCGGACATGGGTGCCATCCCTGGGGTCCGGCTGGCTTCGAACTGCTTCCCCCAGAGATAAGGCAGGCCGTAGTCCCTCAGGCCACACGCAGTGGGGTCCTGGGCCACGGGCGTATGCGGGTGTGAGTGTGGCTCCTGGTTCCAGGCACTTCCAGACATTCCACCACCCCACCTATGGCAGCTGCTACACCTTCAATGGCGTCTCGGCAGCACAGCACCCGGGCATCTCCCATGGTGAGTGCCAGCCCCAGGCTGAGTGGGGCAGGGGGCGTCCAGGCTAGCCTGGCCTCACCCCCCTTCCTGTCCCAGGGATCAGCCTGGTCCTCAAGGCTGAGCAGCAGGACCACCTCCCTCTGCTGTCCATGGAGGCTGGCATCAAGGTCATGATTCATGGGCATGACCACACGCCCTTCCTGGAGCACCAGGGGTTCAGCATCCGGCCAGGGACTGAGACCACCATCGGCATCCGAGAGGTGGGTAGGCCCCAACCCTCCCACTCCCCCCTTTCCTACCCAACCCTGGGGCCTCAGGGACAGTGGAACTGAAGCATGGCCCTCCCGTCAGGACGAGGTGCACCGGCTCGGGAGCCCCTATGGTCACTGCACCAAGGGTGTGGAGGGTGTGGACGTGCAGCTGCTGTACAATGCCTCCTACACCCTGCAGGTGAGTCCGAGGCCATGGCCGGGAGGAAGGGAGCATCTCGGGAGGGACCGGGGAAGCCAGGGGAGAGGGTGGTCAGGGGAGGGAGGTCTGGAGTCTGGGAGAGGAAACCAGGGTAGGTTTGGGGGAGGGCCCAGGGGAGTGGTTTCAGAGGAGGGGCCCAGGGGTAGCTGGTGGCCAAGGCGGAGGGGAGTGGGAGAGGGTACAGGGAGGGCAGATGCGCTGCTGAGAGGGAGGTGAACCAGGCCCTGTTGCAGGCCCTGGGGGAGGGATGACCGCCTCCAGGACCCTCGGCTCACGTCCCCTGCTGTCCCCCCAGGCCTGCCTGGTGTCCTGCTTTCAGCAGCTGATGGTGGAGACTTGCTCCTGCGGCTATTACCTCCACCCGCTGCCGTCAGGGGCCGAGTACTGCAGCTACGCCAGGCACCCGGCCTGGGGTGAGACCCCCCACCCCCTGCCCCTGCGGGTGGAGCGTGGTCCGGCCCTGTCAGCCTGCAAAGCTCTCCAGCACCCCGGGTCGACCCTAGTGGGTTCATCTGTGAACCGCCCCTCCCACAGGTCACTGCTTCTACCGGCTCCACAGGGACCTGGGGACTCACCGGCTTCCTTGTTCCTCCCGCTGCCCCAGGCCCTGCAGGTGAGTGGCAAGTGTGGGGGTTCAGGGTCGAGGGTTACGGCCAGAGTACCCCAGCAGGAGCGTAATGGGGGTCTGTCTTTCCTAGAGAGTCTTCCTACAAGCTCTCTGCCGGGACCTCCAGGTGGCCTTCCTCCAAGTCAGCTGTGAGTGCCCTGAAGGGGTGGGTAAGGGGCGGACAAGCAGGTGGGTCTCACAGGACCCAAAGGGCTCACCCTAGACCAGCCTGTGCTCCTGCAGTCCCCGCTCTTAACACCTGCCCCACGGCGCCCTGAGGGCTGGGAGAAGCAGCAGCCCCAGCGAGCCTTCTGTGTGCAGGACTGGATCCTGGCCGTGCTGGACAAGCGAAGCCACAGGAGCCTAAGCCAGAGCCCAAGCCTCAGGTGGGTGCGCTCCCCTCCAGAGGGCACGTCCCGGGCCCTCCCTCTGCCAACCTGGTCCTCGGTAGCCCAAGGAGGGCCCAGCCCCTCACACCTCTGCCTTGCCCCAGGAGCAACGTGGCCAAGGTGAACATCTTCTACCAGGAGCTCAACTACCGTACGGTGGACGAGACACCCGTTTACTCGGTGAGCCAGCCGGGAGCCAAGAGCTGTGGTGGGGGCAGGACCCGCGGCGGGCCAGACCCCCCCCCCCGGGGCCCAGCCCTGCGCACCTGCTCACTGCCTGCTGATGCCTGCAGGTGCCCCAGCTGCTTTCAGCCATGGGCAGCCTCTGGAGCCTGTGGTTTGGTTCCTCTGTCCTGTCTGTTCTGGAACTGCTGGAGCTGCTGCTCGATGCCGTCGCCCTCACGCTGCTCCTGGGCTGCCGCTGGCTCCACAGAGCTCCGGGGTCCCAGCCAGGGGCAGCCACGGGGGCATCCCACGCTAAGCCAGAAGCCAACCAGTTGCCCACTGACTGCAGGGATGACACTAACCGTCTGGGGGGCCCTGCTGGCCTCATCTCCCACGGCGCTTCCCAGAGCTCTGGTGGGAGTCTCTGCTGAAGGGTCAGGCCACGTGAGGGCCCAGCCCCCCACACCTGAACCCGCCGGAACGTGTTCTGATCCCGAGGGATATGGAAGCAGGGGGCACCTGGCTGCCCGGGGTGAGCCAGGCCAGCCCCACAGAGCCACCCCCAGACAGCCAAGCCAAACCCAGGGCCCAGGAAGCAGCACTGGGGCCTGCAGGCAGGCAGGAAGGGAGGCACCAAGGTGCCCAGTCCACTGGGTGCTCTCATCAGCTCAGGCACCCTGCCTAGTGGTGGCCTCACTCAGCACCTAGGGCAGGGGGGAGCAGAGTGTCCCTACCACTCCGGATTCCCACATCTGGTCTGTGCATAGCTGTGTGTGTGCATGCAAGGGGGGAGGGGGCCTCCACATGGGAGCATGCCCGTGTTTGGTCAGTGTCGTGTAAATGTATGTGCGTTTCCAAGTGTGTCAACATATCTGTCTACACCTGTGTGCAGGTATATGCAGGCAGAGCCTTCTTCAGCTCAGGGCAGGTGGGAAGAAGGGTAGGGCCGGGCCAAGGCACCTGGTGACCTTGGCTGCTCTGTAATAAAATCAGCGATTCCACCTGGTGGCTACAGCGCGTGTGTGCCTCCCCAGTTACCATTCCCGAGTAAGCTGAAAACCCCAGGCTGCACTCCACACTCCTTGGAGCCGCAGACACACTGTGGGGGCCGGGGGACAGGACACTGTGCCCATGGCCAGCTTGCAGGGTCAGGACTTGCCCGGGAGACAGGACCAGCCCCAGAACACCCTCCCTGGTTAGCATCCACCCCTACTGCTCCCTCCGGGGGGCACGGTCCAGGCCCGAGAAAGGCGGAGGGGCCAGGGAATGGGGGCTGGGGGTGTAGGGAGTCAGTTTCCATCGAAGAAGCCCCAGGGCCCCCAGCAGGCCCCCCGCAGTCAGGGACTGGGTTCTGGCTCACCGCATTCTTTCGAGGCACTGGTGCTACCCCACTCAGGGCCACCCCTCAGGGAAGGCAAAGGACCCGGAGACACCCCTCCCCAGCTGAGAGAGTGGAGTCGGCAGGTGAGCCAATGACAGGCCGGAGTGCAAGCAGCAGTTTATTAACTGTGGTCTGGAGCAGGGGCGGGTCCTGCCAGCCCGAGGCCCTGATGCAGGCAGTGGGGTGGGAGGTGGGGGCAGAGCTCAAGCAGGAGAAAGGAGGGAGTGAATTCTGCTCTTTAGGGGTCACAGCCAACAGGCAAGGAAGTTGGGGGGCTCAGTCGGCACCCACCTTGCCGCCCATGGAGCCTCACTGGACAGCTTTTGCATAGTGACCAGCCAACTGGCCTTGGCCAGACCAAGGATGGAAGTTGGGGAGAGGCTCAGCCACTGCCCCGGGGCTCCAGGAAAGGGGAATGCAGAATGAGCGCCTTGGTGGGCCCTGGGGAGGAGGCTGAGGGACCCCTGGACCCATCCAAGGGCCCAGCTCGAGGGGTGAGGCAGGTGCGGGGCAGGGCAGAGCTGCAGAAGCCTCCCTGGCCGGCCGCCGGCAGAGCCAGGTGTGTCAAGCTGGTCCTCGAGCGTCCACAGAGAAAAGACGCAAGACAAAGTGAGAAAGAGGTCGTGTAGAAACTCTGCTCAGTCTGTGACAAAGAACGTCAGATGCAGGGGTGGAAAGTGCCAAAGTCCTTTATGCACTGGCTCGGGGCCAAGTGCCTCTGGAGGAGGCGGGGACAGGTCTCTGGCCACCCAGGCCTGGGGCCTGCGTGTGGCCAGCCACATGGCCTTGGGACGCCGGCGTCCAGCCAGGGCTGAGGCCCCAGGCCACAGCCCACCCCCCCAGCACCCGAGAAGCCCAGCCTGGATGCCGGTCACTAAGTGAGGTACACGGGTTGATTCCCTGGATGGGCTGCCCCTTCTGCCCTCAAAAGGCGCTGGTGGCCAGCCACCAGCCCCAGGGCCTAGCAGAGGGGCTCTGGGGGCGTGTAGGAGGGACCCAACTAGCAGGTCAGTGTTCTGCGGCAGTAAAGGTGGGGGCACGAGGAGGCACGGGCCCTGAAGGCAGAGAGGGACATGAAGTGACACAGGTCCCAGGATGGACGGAGGGGCACGAAGTGACACAGGCCCCGGGGGAGGGGCGTCTGAGGGGCACAAGGTGACACCAGGCCTTCGGAGTGGTTTGTGACAGGAGCAACCCAGGTCCCCAAGAAAGGGATCGCCTGAAGACACAGGGTCCCCAGGTGTGGCGAGGGGCACCAGATGACGCAGCACCTCCCAGGGAGAAATGTGGGGCTTAAGACTCGGTGCTGGGGTCTCTGCAGCCCAAGGGGCCAGGGCAGCTCCGAGGAGGGCAGCCCAGGCACTGGGGCTCTCATGGCCACCACAGGCAGGCCGGGCGGGGGGACAGGGCGGCTCCCGCTGCTGCGGTCCCGACGCCTGCCCGCCCTAGCTCTCCTCCAGGTGGAGGCTGATGAACTCCTGCATGCACCTGCGGTACTGGAGCTCCGTGGGGCTGCTGCCCGCCAGGGGGCCAGGCTGGCCCGGGGGCGCCTCCGCCTCTCGCATCTCCTCCGCCATGCGCGCCAGACGGAGCCTGGGGGAGGTGCGCGATGAGACGCGCCCCTTCCCCCAGCGCCTCCCGCCCCCCGAGTGCCACCCCCAGGGCCCCCGCCCGCGCTCACAGCGTGACGATGTCTGCGTTCGCCTCCTGGATCGCGATGCTCAGCGGGTCCTGCTGCTCGTGGTCCAAGGCATGCTGGTCAGCTCCCCGCTTCAAGAACAGGCAGACCTGACTGAAGGGTGGAGGGGACAAGTCGGGGCTGGCCCCGGGGCGGGCCGAGGCGACCCCCAGCCCCCCCCCCCCCCCCCCCCCCCCGCACCACCACGGGCAGGAGGGGCCAGAGACTCACCCCGTGCGTCCCAGGAGTGTGGCGTGATGCAGGGGTGCCCGGCCCCGGCTGTCTCTTTGGTTCACGTCCGCTCCGTTTTGCAGAAGGAATTCACAGACAATCAAGGAGCCCTGGGGAGCCAAGGACAGTTCAGACTCACCTGGAAATGGCCCCTCCTGGGTCTCCAGGAGGGTCCAAGAGGTGCTTGCGTTCGTGCCATAAGAAAAGGAGCTCTGAAGAGGCACCCGTGTCCCGCGCAGCTCCCCCCGCCACCCCTGCGCCTGCTCACCCCTAGCACGGCCTGCACCAACGGTGTCTTGCCCTCGTCCTCTGCGTCGGCCCAGTTGACCTCCGCCCCGTGCGCCAGCGCCGTGGCCAGCGCAGGGAGGTCTCGGGTGCGCGCCGCCCGGTGCGCCAGGAGCCCGGGGTGCAGCTCACGCACGTCTGCCAGACCCCAGGCCTCAGCCTCTCCGTCGTCGGCCTCGCCGCTGGACTCCTCAGACTCCGCACCCTCTACGGGGAGGGGTATGGTCAGGGGCCATGACCGGGCCTGGAGTGGGGTCAGGGGAGGGCGGGGGCTGGGCTGCAGCAGAGGCAGGGAGGCGCGCACCCACCCTCCTCGGTGACGCTGTCCACCACGGAGCCTGCGCCGAAGGCCAGAACGTCCGAGCTGCCGTCAGAGCTGCCCCCTAAGCCACTGTCGCTGCTCAGACCTGCGGGGTCCAGGGACAGACCGGGGGGGGGGGCGGGGGCCTTAGAGTCCCTGACTCCTGCCAGAGCCCTGCGGGAAGGCTAGAACTCCCATCCATCCTCCAGGGAATGCCCAGGGACAGGATCAGCCCCCACTAGGGGAGGGGAGCCTGCTTAGGATGGGGGGAAAGGGGAGAAAACAGCTCAGAGGAACCACAGCAGCACTGGCAAGGGCACAGCCCCGGGGAAGCCCACCCTGTGGCAGGTCGGCCCTAGCAGGATGGGTGGGCCGAAACAACCCACGTGCAGTCAGTGGGTTTGTGGCCAGTGCACGCTGCGGCGAGGTGGTGGCCAAGGGCTGGGGACAACCCCACCCCTCCCCCACAACACTGAGTGAAATGTCGTATGGCTTACCCAAGGGCAGCCCCAGACTTAGCATGGTGAGGCAGCGCCCTCTGCTGCCGGAGGCCCCCCTGGTCACCGCCCCCAGCCCCGTCGGTTCTTGGCCCCGGGGCCATGCCTTCTGCCTACACTGCCCAGAAAGGCTCTCTACAGGTGCTCTCTGTGGTGCCCATACATCATTAACAGGAAGCCCCTGGTGGGAAACCCTGCTTGGAGCATTTGGCCCCTAACTCCAAGAGGATCTGGGAGAGATGCACAATTGTCTCTTGCAGGCTGGCTTTGGCACACGGCTGTCCAGGCCCCCGGCAGGCACACAGCCCTCAGCGCGCACGAGCACATGCACACACATCTACATGTACGCCTGTACGCACATTCAGCCACATACCCACACACACCCACGTGCACTCACATACACATACTTCCCCCAGTGTGCACACCACACGCGCAATTCGCACACACCGTTCTGAGGGTCATGGTCTCAGCCTCCAGCTCAGTGGCCAAGTAACCCCAGACCCTCCAGGTGCTATCCCAGCCTTAGCCCTGTTTGACCCCCAAATTCTCCCCAGCCCCCACCCCACTCCTTCCTACAAGGAACACCTTGCCATGCCTGGCCCCTGCTCTGCTGTCCTGACTGAGCCAAGGGGAGTGGGCAGCAGGGGACTAGGGCCCTCCGAGCACTTACTACGCGGACCGGCTGCAGCAGCCCCTGCATCGAAGTAAGAGAAGAGGGAGTCCAGCTCGTCCGGGCAGAAGAGAGAGTCCCTCCGGAACTTGCGCTCCACAGCACCTGTTGCAGGGAGATGGGGAAACTAAAGCCCAAGGCAAAGCAGGGGCCCGATTCCTGCAGGGAGTCCCTGCCTCCCGCCTGCCCTGCCCCCACCCTGATCTTCCTGGGACCTGAGGTCTGGTGGCTCAGCGCCCCCCCTCCGGGGCCTGCTTCCCACCCCTGCGCACGTACGCGAGCCGAAGGTACAGCCTGCTGGTACCTGAGGACAGAGCGGCCACAGAGGGCAGGACAGGCTCCAGCCGGACTTTGCGGCGGGCAGCGGGGGCTCGGGGGGAGCTGTGGTGGTGCTGGCACTTCTGCGCCTGCCAGTGCCGAGGGGCCTCTCGGGCTGGTGCTGAGGGCGGCTTCCGCAGGAACTTTTTTTCCACGTACTTGTCCTTGATCCAGGCCTCCTTGTCCTGCCTGGACCAGGGGTGGACATGAGGCCGCACTCATGCACGGGGGCTCAGCTGGCCCCGTCTAGACTGCCCCTCCAGCCTCACCTGGGGCTGCTGGCTGTGGGCTTCCTGCTACCCTGCCCCTCGCACTGAGCCTCGTAGATCTGGTTCACGGTGCTGTTTCCGAGCTCACACATCAGCTAGGAGACAGCATGTGCAGGCATCAGCCCCAGCTCACAGGCCAGCACCCCCTCCAACAAGCTTGCAGACCTGGCTCCTGCCACGGCCACCACCCCCTGCTGGTGGCTGGCGGCCTGTGACGGCCTCATACACACCTTCAGCAGCTCCGGCTCCCAGGAGTCCAGAGTCAGGGACCGCACCTTGGAGCAGTGGACACCCAGGCTCCTGGACGGTGAGGAGACAGGGGTGAGTCAGGGCGTGGCTCTGCCCCAGCACCTCCACCGCCCCACCCCACCCCAGTGGGCCCACCTGTGGATTCCTGAGCACTCAATGCAGAGCAGCACACCCAGGTTGATGCTGGCCCAGCGGGGGTCTGGCTGGCCACAGTCGCCACACTGGCTGTTGCCGGCCACGTTCTGCACACGCTGCAGCACGCTCTCGCCCTTGACGCTGCGCTCCCGAGAGTCCGTAGCAGAGTCGATGCTGCTCGTGGATGGAGATGCCGTGCGGTCCAGCCTCTGGGGATGGTGTGAGGGGCTGCTCAGCCCTCAGGAGCCCCAGCCTCCATTGTCCCGTGGGCCCCTCCCCCTCCCTGGCCCAAGGTGCCGGCACAGGGGGGGACAGCTGGAGCATTGCTTGTGTGCCCGAGTGTGCATGCCTACGCCCGTGGGACACAAACACACGCTCACATTGCACAGGTAAGCTTGTATGCGAGCAGCCTGCAGGGGCTGCCTCCCTGCCGTACACAGCCATGCGCTCACGCCCGTGGGGGTGCCAAAGAGGGCCACACCTCACTGTAGCAGCTGTCCGGGCTCTCCCGGTAGGCGGAGGCGATGCTGGCTTGCACAGCTTGAACCCAGGCCTGCCGCAGCTTCTCTGAGTCGGCCTGCAGCATGCAGCTCCTGGAGGGAGGGGACCCTCAGGCCAGGTTGGCGGGGGCTCCCTCCCCCACCCTGCCCCGGGGTAGGCCTCCTCACTTGGTGGGCGACACCACCTCAAAGCAGAACCGCCGTTCGATGTCCTCACATGGCTTCACAGAGCACAGACGGAGGTCCTCCACCACCACAGTCAGCACATCCTGCAGGGGGCACCGCCGTGGCCCTGGTGCCCAGCACCTAACCCTGGCCCTGCACTGACCACCCATTTACCGCTCCACTTTACAGACACAGACTGAGACCCAGGTGGTCTCTGTCCCCTGACCATCGAGGCGCAGTGTCCTCAGCCCTGTCTGCCCCCCCCCGCCCTGCTGACCAGCCCACCCCAGGGTCCAGGCAGGAACGGGCCTTGCCGTTACTGACCCAGCCCCAGCAGCCCTGAAGCGCACCTTGAGCTTCTTCTGGTAGACCAGTTGGCTGTTCTGGATGGAGAACCAGCGCCTGGGCAGGTGGATGGGCCAGGAGGGGGTCAGGTGGGGCCAACCCCATGTCTGCCCCACAGACCCCCTGAGAAAGCCCCTCCCTCACCGGTTCCATGTCTTGAAGGCATTACTGGCCCTCTTGAAGAGGTAGCCCTCCATCACCACACCGCTGGGCGCGTCCACATCAAACTCCACTTTGGGCTCATCATAGGAGAAGTCCTGGGGGTGGTTGGAGCCCAGTCTCCGGTGAGTGTCCACCCCTGGTTGTGAGGGCACTGCGGCCCTGCCAGGCTCCCCCAGAGCCAACGCTGGGGTGGGGCACTGCTCTCCACAGCCTCTTCCTGACCCCAGCAGACACCATTGCCCTGAAACCCCACTGGGGGCAGACACCTCACATTACAGCTGAGGGCCCCAAGAGCTCCAACCCCCACCCCACACCCCCAGCCTTGTAGGGACAGCAGGCTCTGGGATCAGGAAGGAAGCTGCCTCCCCCCGTCCTTAGTCCCCCATTCACGTTGCCAGCTGGGCCTGCTCCAGCCAGCCTGACAGAGCTCCATTCACAGGGACTGAGGAGACACTGAGTGTTGTCCTGTGTGTCCAGCGGTAGGAGAGGAGGCCCAGCCACCTGCTCCCCTGGCTGAGCGGGGGCAGAAAGGGACAGCTGCTGCCGTTCCCCTTCCCGCGGGGGATTCGGTCCAGCTCAGCCCAAGGCCTGCTGGTGCCAGCCACGGCTTACAGCAAAGAGCTCACAGGTGCCGGGGACGCTGAGGCTGGGAAGTGTCCTTGGTGCTGAAGCTCTGCAGGGTGGGGGAAGGCAGAGGCCCCACCCTGCCTAGTCAACATCCTCCCTCCCTCCCTCCCTCCCTTCCTCCCCCAGGGTACACGCCCCCTCACCTGCAGCAGCGTCTGGGAGGGCCAGGAGCAGGAGGGGGTGTGAGGAGGGAGAGAGAGCCAGTGAGTGACTGCCCACCCCCCACCTCGCCACCAGGCTCCCAGTGCTCTGGATGGAGCCACTCCCACCTGCAGCCCACCTCTACCCAGGGGGCTGTCTGAGTAGGAGCCAGCAATGGAGCCCTCAGAGACCACTACCAGTCTCGAAGGAAGGAAATCCCAGGTCCCAGATCTAGCCCCAGCCCCAGCATCTGTGAGCTGAGGAGGCTGGGCCCTCTGCCCAGCCAGGGCGGACCTCTAAGTGACCGTCACAGGGCTGTCCCTCCCTCTCTGGCATGCTGAGGCTCTTAAAGATGGAGACCTCTCCCTCTGAGTGCACATTTCAAAGAGAGGCAGGGTCAGCCCCCGCAGAGTGGACAGGTCTAGAGAGGGAATAGGCGGACTGTGGTCTCTTGGGGTCCCCCGTCCATGCAGGGAGGTCAGGGGCTGCAGGGCCTCACCCGCTGCTGGATGGCCGCGTGCTTTCGCTCCATGTCCCGCTTCTCCACCGCGGAGTCGATCACCAGCTGGTCTAGCTGTGGGGGAGGGGCACCGGGCGGGAGGTGAACGCACTTCCCCAGCGAGACCAGTCTGGGCCCCCCCCC